>NW_027671930.1:0-73000 GCF_964165515.1 Mesoplodon bidens | reverse complement strand
ACCCTATCTACAATGACAGCTGGATGTGGTATAAGGCTGGACACTTGGGACTGAGAGGATTGGTGAGATTGGGTGAGCAAATGCAGGCCCTTTAAAGCAAAATTGCATGGCCCCCATTCCATGGGTCCCAAATCTCCAGGTTGAAGGGAATATAACTACAGCTATAACATGTATGGGAAACCTAGAGAATGGACACACTGTGAATACAAAATGTTTCTAAAACTCAACGAATAGTCCCTCTCCTCGTGCTCTGGTTTGACTTTCCAACTGCTTTACTATCAATCTCCCAAATTGGAGAGACAGCCCCTTTAAGCTCCTGATTCGCACAGGTTGCCAATTTTGCAGAGGATGGAAGGGAAGATGGAGAACCAATG
Organism: Mesoplodon bidens; assembly: GCF_964165515.1. Classification (NCBI taxonomy): domain Eukaryota; kingdom Metazoa; phylum Chordata; class Mammalia; order Artiodactyla; family Ziphiidae; genus Mesoplodon; species Mesoplodon bidens. The sequence continues at coordinate 72,626 of NW_027671930.1, read as the reverse complement.
AGAGAGTAGCTGTTAGGCATTAGGACGGGCATATGTCACTCTAATTTCCCGGCAGGAAGAAGAATTAACCAGAGTCTCAGCCACCCACTGGGAACCAATATAGGTCCTGAACCAAAATTATGGACATGCGTACAGCTCACAAAAAACGAGTTGAAAAGTGGAGCTCCAGGGCTCAGCATTTCACAAACGGGCAGAGTAATAAAGTACAACTCTCGTCCAAAAATCTGTTGAGCGAAGGCAACGAGGCGGATTTGAAAGCGAGGCAGAATAGAAGGAAACAGATTCCAAGAGGTATGTTGGAATCGCCTTTAAAGCACAGGAAGAGGGGTACAACATCGACAATGACGCAGTTGGCCAAAAAGGGCGTATGCGTTTTCTCCTGAATATATTCAGGAGAAAACGCATACGCCCTTTTTGGCCAAGCAGGAAAGCAGACAATGCAAATCTGCACTACAAAGAAGTATCACTTCCCACCGGTCAAAAGGGACATCCACAAATGTGTAAAAACAAGAAAGGCAAGACAGGCCCTGGAGAAGAAAGAACATTGTTATGCTGATGGGCGGAATGTAAATTGCCAACTGCCTCACTGGAGGAGTGCATTGTGTTCCCTAAAACAAGTAAACAACAGAGCTACAGAGCCAAGTGCACTTCCAGTCTTGGGAATATACCTTGGAAAACTGAAAATCAATAAGACAGAGCCACCCCTAAATTTAGGGCTGCACTGCTTACAAGAACCTCAACTTGGGTACACCTAAAATATCCCAGGAAATATAAAAATGGTTCAAAAATCTGTCGTATTTATGTACGATGGAATATCCCTCAGCCATGAAATCAATGTCATAAGACCAGGAGGAGCAAAGTGAGTGGATTCAGGTACGATGATTCTAACTGAAATAAGTCATACAGAAAAAGAAACTTATCATAAGATATCACTTATGAAGGTCCTGTAAACATGGCTACAGATGAACTGAGTTAGGAAAGAGAACAGAGTGTCACATTTAGAAAACACTCTTATGCCTGCTTAAGGGGAAAGGAGAGGTGGGGTGATGCATAAAACCAGAGTTTGATATAAGCACAGGTACAATTTCTATAACCAACTGTGGAATAGACAAGATTTACACCTTCCTCTGTGAAAGGGACTCAAAACCCCATATTTCGCGCAGAGGAATAGATCTGACTAGTAAGAATCTTAAAACCTATGTATTGATATGTCTCTGTAAGGGAATCAAGTGTGTCTAGACTGGCATAAACATGGCAGCGAGAATCAGCTCAAACCCACTATAAAAAGGAATTTCAAAAACAAAACCAAAAAACAGGGGAATTCTTGACATTTCCTTCAGGGTCTCTGATGAAACCTGGAATGACCTTATCTACAATGACAGCTGGATGTGGCATAAGGCTGGACACCTGGGACTGAGAGGATTGGTGAGATTCGGTGAGCAAATGCAGACCCTTTAAAGCAAAAATGCATGGCCCCCAATCCATGGGTCCCAACTCTCCATGTTGAATGGAATATTACTGCAGCTATAACATATACGGGAAACCTAGAGAATGAACACACTGTGAATACAAAATGTTTCTAAATCTCAACGAGCAGTCCCTCTCCTGGTGCTCCGCTTTGACTTTCAAACTGCTTTACTATCAATCTCCCACCTTGGAGAGACAACCCCTTTAACCTCCTGGTTCGCACAGGTTGCCAATTTGGCAGAGGATGGAAGGGAAGAGGGAGAACCAATGAGAGAGTAGCTGTTAGGCATTTGGACGGGCACATGTCCCTCTAATTTCCCGGCAGGAAGAAGAATTAACCAGAGTCTCAGCCACCCACCCGGAACAAATATAGGTCATGAACCAAAATTTTGGACTTGCGTATAGCTCACAAAAAACGAGTTGAAAAATGGAGCTCAGGGGCACAGCAATTCACAAACTGGCAGACTAATAAAGGACAACTATCATCCAAAAATCTGTTGAGGGAAGGCAACGAGGCGGACTTGAAAGCGAGGCAGAATAGCAGGAAATAAATTGCAAGAGGTACGTTGGAATCGCCTTTAAAGCACAGGAAGAGGGGCACAACTTCGACAATGACGCACTTGGCCAAAAAGGGCGTATGCGTTTTCTCCTGAATATATTCAGGAAAAAACGCATACGCCCTTTTTGGCCAAGCAAGCAAGCGGGCAATGCAAATCTGCACTACAAAGAAGTATCACTTCCCACCAGTCAAAAGGGACATCCACTAATGTGTAAAAACCAGAAAGGAAAGACAGGCACTGGAGAAGAGGGAGCCATGTTATGCTATGGGCGGGATGTAAATTGCCAACTGCCTCACTGGAGGAGTGCATTGCGTTCCCTAAAACAAGTAAACAACAGAGCTACAGAGCCAAGGGCACTTCCAGTCTAGGGAATATACCTTGGGAAAACTGAAAATCAATAAGACAGAGCCACCCCCAAATTTAGGGCTGCACTGCTTACAAGAACCTCAACTTGGGTACAACTTAAATATCCCAGGAAATATAAAAATGGTTCAAAAAACTGTGGTATTTATGTACTATGGAATATTCCTCAGCCATGAAATCAATGTCATAAGACCAGTAGCAGCAAAATGAGTGGATTCAGGTACGATGATTCTAAGTGAAATAAGTCATACAGAAAAAGAAACTTATCATAAGATATCACTTATGAATTTCCTGTAAACATGGCTTCAGATAAACTGAGTTAGGAAAGAGAACAGAGTCTCACATTTAGAAAACACTCTTATGCCAGCTTAAGGGGAAAGGAGAGGTGGGGTGATGCATAAAACCAGAGTTTGACATAAGCACAGATACCATTTCTAAAACCAACTTTGGAATAGACAAGACCTACACCTTCCTCAGTGAAAGAGGCTCAAAACCCCATATTACCCGCAGAGGAATAGATCTGACTAGTAAGAATCTTAAAACCTATGTATTGATATGTATCTGTAAGGGAATCAAGTGTGTCTAGACTGGCATAAACATGGCAGCGAGAATCAGCTGAAACCCACTATAAAAAGGAATTTCAAATACAAAACCAAAAAACAGGGAAATTCTTTACATTTCCTTCAGGCTCTCTAATGAATCCTGGAATGACCCTATCTACAATGACAGCTGGATGTGGCATAAGGCTGGACACTTGGGACTGAGAGGACTGGTGAGATTGGGTGAGCAAATGCAGACACTTTAAAGCAAAAATGCATGGCCCCCAATCCATGGGTCCCAACTCTCCATGTTGAAGGGAATATTACTACTACTACTACTACTACTATAACATGTACGCGAATCCTAGAGAATGGACACACTGTGAATACAAAAGGTTTCTAAAACTCAACGAGTAGTCCCTCTCCTGGTGATCCGGTTTGACTTTCCAACTGCTTTACTATCAATCTCCCAACTTGGAGAGACAACCCCTTTAACCTCCTGGTTCGCACAGGTTGCCAATTTGGCAGAGGATGGAAGGGAAGAGGGAGAACCAATGAGAGAGTAGCTGTTAGGCATTTGGACTGGCACATGTCACTCTAATTTCCCGGCAGGAAGAAGAATTAACCAGAGTCTCAGCCACCCCCCGGGAACCAGTATAGGTCCTGAAACAAAATTTTGGACTTGCGTACAGCTCACAAAAAACGAGTTGAAAAATGGAGCTCAGGGGCACTGCAATTCACACACAGGCAGAGTAATAAAGGACAACTATCGTCCATAAATCTGTTGAGGGAAGGCAACGAGGCGGACTTGAAAGCGAGGCAGAATAGCAGGAAACAGATTACAAGAGGTACGTTGGAATCGCCTTTAAAGCACAGGAAGAGAGGTGCAATATCGACAATGACGCACTTGGCCAAAAAGGGCGTATGCGTTTTCTCCTGAATATATTCAGGAGAAAACGCATACGCCCTTTTTGGCCAAGCAAGCAAGGGGGCAATGCAAATCTGCACTACAAAGAAGTATCACTTCCCACCAGTCAAAAGGGACATCCACAAATGTGTAAAAACCAGAAAGGCAAGACAGGCCCTGGAGAACAGGGAGCTTTTTTATGCTGATGGGCGGGATGTAAATTGCCAACTGCCTCACTGGAGGAGTGCATTGTGTTCCCTAAAACAAGTAAACAACAGAGCTACAGAGCCAAGGGCACTTCCAGTCTAGGGAATATACCTTGGGAAAACTGAAAATCAATAAGACAGAACCACCCCCAAATTTAGGGCTGCACTGCTTACAAGAACCTCAACTTGGGTACACCTTAAATATCCCAGGAAATATAAAAATGGTTCAAAAAATTGTGGTATTTATGTATGATAGAATATCCCTCAGCCATGAAATCAATGTCATAATACCAGGAGCATCAAAGTGAGTGGGTTCACGTACGATGATTGTAACTGAAATAAGTCACACAGAAAAAGAAACATAACATAAGATATCACTTATGAAGATCCTGTAAACATGGCTACACATGAACTGAGTTAGGAAAGAGAACAGAGTCTCACATTTAGAAAACACTCTTATGCCTGCTTAAGGGGAAAGGAGAGGTGGGGTGATGCATAAAACCAGATTTTGATATAAGTACAGGTACCATTTCTAAAACCAACTGTGGAATAGACTAGACCTAAACCTTCCTCAGTGAAAGGAACTCAAAACCCCATATTTCCCGCAGAGGAATAGATCTGACTAGTAAGAATCTTAAAACCTATGTATTGATATGTCTCTGTAAGGGAATCAAGTGTGTCTAGACTGGCATAAACATGACAGCGAGAATCAGCTCAAACCCACTATAAAAAGGAATTTCAAAAACAAAACCAAAAAAAACAGGGAAATTCTTTACATTTCTTTCAGGGTCTCTGATGAAACCTGGAAGGACCCTATCTGCAATGACAGCTGGATGTGTTATAAGGCTGGACACTTGGGACTGAGAGGGTTGGTGAGATTGGGTGAGCAAATGCAGACCCTTTAAAGCAAAAATGCATGGCCCCCATTCCATGGGTCCCAACTCTCCAGGTTGAAGGGAATATTACTACAGCTATAACATGTACGGGAAACCTAGAGAATGGACACACTGTGAATACAAAAGGTTTCTAAAACTCAACGAATAGTCCCTCTCCTGGTGCTCCGGTTTGACTTTCCAACTGCTTTACTATCAATCTCCCAAAATGGAGAGACAGCCCCTTTAAGCTCCTGGTTCGCACAGGTTGCCAATTTTGCAGAGGATGGAAGGGAAGAGGGAGAACCCATGAGAGAGTAGCTGTTAGGCATTTGGACGGGCATATGTCACTCTAATTTCCCGGCAGGAAGAAGAATTAACCAGAGTCTCAGCCACCAAACGGGAACCAGTATAGGTCCTGAACCAAAATTTTGGACATGCGTACAGCTCACAAAAAACGAGTTGAAAAATGGAGCTCCGGGGCACAGCAATTCACAAACTGGCAGAGTAATAAAGGACAACTATAGTCCAAAAATCTGTTGAGGGAAGGCAACAAGGCGGACTTGAAAGCGAGGCAGAATAGCAGGAAACAGATTTCAAGAGGTACGTTGGAATCGCCTTTAAAGCACAGGAAGAGGGTCACAACTTCGACAATGACGCACTTGGCCAAAAAGGGCGTATGCGTTTTCTCCTGAATATATTCAGGAGAAAACGCATACGCCCTTTTTAGCCAAGCAAGCAAGCGGGCAGTGCAAATCTGCACTACAAAGAAGTATCACTTCTCACCGGTCAAAAGGGACATCCACAAATGTGTAAAAACCAGAAAGGCAAGAAAGGCCCTGGAGAACAGGGAGCCTTGTTATGCTGATGGTCGGGATGTAAATTGCCAACTGCCTCACTGGAGGAGTGTATTGCGTTCCCTAAAACAAGTAAACAACAGAGCCACAGAGCCACGGGCACTTCCAGTCTAGGGAATATACCTTGGGAAAACTGAAAATCAATAAGACAGATCCACCCCCAAATATAGGGCTGCACTGCTTACAAGAACCTCAACTTGGGTACACCTTAAATATCCCAGGAAATATAAAAATGTTTCAAAAAACTGTGGTAATTATGAACGATGGAATATCCCTCAGCCATGAAATCAATGTCATAAGACCAGGAGCAGCAAAGTGAGTGGATTAAGGTACGATGATTCTAAGTGAAATAAGTCACACAGAAAAAGAGACGTATCATAAGATATCACTTATGAAGATCCTGTAAACATGGCTACACATGAACTGAGTTAGGAAAGAGAACAGAGTCTCACATTTAGAAAACACTCTTATGCCTGCTTAAGGGGAAAGGAGAGGTGGGGTGATGCATAAAACCAGAGTTTGATATAAGCACAGGTACCATTTCCATAACCAACTGTGGAATAGACAAGACCTACACCTTCCTCAGTGAAAGGGACTCAAAACCCAATATTTCCCGCAGAGGAAAAGATCTGACTAGTAAGAATCTTAAAACCTATGTATTGATATGTCTCTGTAAGGGAATCAAGTGTGTCTAGACTGGCATAAACATGGCAGCGAGAATCAGCTCAAACCCACTATAAAAAGGAATTTCAAAAACAAAACCAAAAAACAGGGAAATTCTTTACATTTCCTTCAGGGTCTCTGATGAAACCTGGAATGACCCTATCTACAATGACAGCTGGATGTGGCATAAGGCTGGACACATGGGACTGAGAGGATTGGTGACATTGGGTGAGCAAATTCAGACCCTTTAAAGCAAAAATGCATGGCCCCCATTCAATGGGTCCCAACTCTCCATGTTGAAGGGAATATTACTACAGCTATAACATGTACGGGAAACCTAGAGAATGGACACACTGTGAATACAAATGGTTTCTAAAACTCAACGAGTAGTCCCTCTCCTGGTGCTCCGCTTGACTTTCCAACTGCTTTACTATCAATCTCCCAACTTGGAGAGACAGCCCCTTTAAGCTCCTGGATCGCACAGGTTGCCAATTTGGTAGGGGATGGAAGGGAAGAGGGAGAACCAATGAGAGAGTAGCTATTAGGCATTTGGACGGGCACATGTCACTCTAATTTCCCGGCAGGAAGAAGAATTAACCAGAGTCTCAGCCACCCTTCGGGAACCAGTATAGGTCCTGAACCAAAATTTTGGACTTGCGTACAGCTCACAAAAAAACGAGTTGGCAAATGGAGCTCAGGGGCACAGCAATTCACAAACTGGCAGAATAATAAAGGACAACTATCATCCAAAAATCTGTTGAGGGAAGGCAACGAGGCAGACTTGAAAGCGAGGCAGAATAGCAGGAAATAAATTGCAAGAGGTACGTTGGAATCGCCTTTAAAGCACAGGAAGAGAGGCACAAATTCGACAATGACACACTTGGCCAAAAAGGGCGTATGTGTTTTCTCCTGAATATATTCAGGAGAAAACGCATGCGCCCTTTTTGGCCAAGCAAGCAAGCGGGCAATGCAAATCTGCACTACAAAGAAGTATCACTTCCCACAGTTCAAAAGGGACATCCAAAATGTGTAAAAACCAGAAAGGCAAGACAGGCCCTGGAGAAGAGGGAGCCTTGTTATGCTGATGGGCGGGATGTAAATTGCCAACTGCCTCACTGGAGGAGTGCATTGCGTTCCCTAAAACAAGTAAACAACAGAGCTACAGAGCCAAGGGCACTTCCAGTCTAGGGAATATACCTTGGGAAAACTGAAAATCAATAAGACAGAACCACCCCCAAATTTAGGGCTGCACTGCTTACAAGAACCTCAACTTGGGTACACCTTAAATATACGAGGAAATATAAAAATGGTTCAAAAAACTGTGGTATTTATGTATGATAGAATATCCCTCAGCCATGAAATCAATGTCATAAGACCAGGAGCATCAAAGTGAGTGGGTTCACGTACAATGATTGTAAGTGAAATAAGTCACACAGAAAAAGAAACATAACATAAGATATCACTTATGAAGATCCTGTAAACATGGCTACACATGAACTGAGTTAGGAAAGAGAACAGAGTCTCACATTTAGAAAACACTCTTATGCCTGCTTAAGGGGAAAGGAGAGGTGGGATGATGCATAAAACCAGATTTTGATATAAGTACAGGTACCATTTCTAAAACCAACTGTGGAATAGACTAGACCTAAACCTTCCTCAGTGAAAGGAACTCAAAACCCCATATTTCCCGCAGAGGAATAGATCTGACTAGTAAGAATCTTAAAACCTATGTATTGATATGTCTCTGTAAGGGAATCAAGTGTGTCTAGACTGGCATAAACATGACAGCGAGAATCAGCTCAAACCCACTATAAAAAGGAATTTCAAAAACAAAACCAAAAAAAACAGGGAAATTCTTTACATTTCTTTCAGGGTCTCTGATGAAACCTGGAAGGACCCTATCTGCAATGACAGCTGGATGTGTTATAAGGCTGGACACTTGGGACTGAGAGGGTTGGTGAGATTGGGTGAGCAAATGCAGACCCTTTAAAGCAAAAATGCATGGCCCCCATTCCATGTGTCCCAACTCTCCAGGTTGAAGGGAATATTACTACAGCTATAACATGTACGGGAAACCTAGAGAATGGACACACTGTGAATACAAAAGGTTTCTAAAACTCAACGAATAGTCCCTCTCCTCGTGCTCCGGTTTGACTTTCCAACTGCTTTACTATCAATCTCCCAAAATGGAGAGACAGCCCCTTTAAGCTCCTGGTTCGCTCAGGTGGCCAATTTTGCAGAGATTGGAAGGGAAGACGGAGAACCCATGAGAGAGTAGCTGTTAGGCATTTGGACGGGCATATGTCACTCTAATTTCCCGGCAGGAAGAAGAATTAACCAGAGTCTCAGCCACCAACCGGGAACCAGTATAGGTCCTGAACCAAAATTTTGGACATGCGTACAGCTCACAAAAAACGAGTTGAAAAATGGAGCTCCGGGGCACAGCAATTCACAAACTGGCAGAGTAATAAAGGACAACTATAGTCCAAAAATCTGTTGAGGGAAGGCAACGAGGCGGACTTGAAAGCGAGGCAGAATAGCAGGAAACAGATTTCAAGAGGTACGTTGGAATCGCCTTTAAAGCACAGGAAGAGGGTCACAACTTCGACAATGACGCACTTGGCCAAAAAGGGCGTATGCGTTTTCTCCTGAATATATTCAGGAGAAAACGCATACGCCCTTTTTAGCCAAGCAAGCAAGCGGGCAATGCAAATCTGCACTACAAAGAAGTATCCCTTCCCACCGGTCAAAAGGGACATCCACAAATGTGTAAATACCAGAAAGGCAAGACAGGCCCTGGAGAACAGGGAGCCTTTTTATGCTGATGGGCGGGATGTATATTGCCAACTGCCTCACTGGAGGAGTGCATTGTGTTCCCTAAAACAAGTAAACAACAGAGCTACAGAGCCAAGGGCACTTCCAGTCTAGGGAATATACCTTGGGAAAACTGAAAATCAATAAGACAGAGCCACCCCCAAATTTAGGGCTGCACTGCTTACAAGAACCTCAACTTGGGTACACCTTAAATATCCCAGGAAATATAAAAATGGTTCAAAAAACTCTGGTATTTATGTACGATAGAATATCCCTCAGCTATGAAATCAATGTCATAAGACCAGGAGCATCAAAGTGATTGGGTTCACGTACGATGATTCTAAGTGAAATAAGTCAAACAGAAAAAGAAACATATCATAAGTTATCACTTATGAAGATCCTGGAAACATGGCTACACATGAACTGAGTTAGGAAAGAGAACAGAGTCTCACATTTAGAAAACACTCTTATGCCTCCTTAAGGGGAAAGGAGAGGTGGGGTGATGCATAAATCCAGAGTTTGATATAAGTACAGGTACCATTTCTAAAACCAACAGTGGAATACACTAGACCTAAACCTTCCTCAGTGAAAGGGACTCAAAACCCCATATTTTCCGCAGAGGAATAGATCTGACTAGTAAGAAACTTAAAACCTATGTATTGTTTTGTTTCTATAAGGGAATCAAGTGTGTCTAGACTGGCATAAACATGGCAGCGAGAATCAGCTCAAACCCACTATAAAAAGGAATTTCAAAAACAAAACCAAAAAACAGGGAAATTCTTTACATTTCCTTCAGGGTCTCTGGTGAAACCTGGAATGACCCTATCTACAATGACAGCTGGATGTGGTATAAGGCTGGACACTTGGGACTGAGAGGATTGGTGAGATTGGGTGAGCAAATGCAGACCCTTTAAAGCAAAAATGCACGGCCCCCTTCCATGGGTCCCAACTCTCCAGGTTTTGGGAATATTTCTACAGCTATAACATGTATGGGAAACCTAGAGAATGGACACACTGTGAATACAAAAGGTTTCTAAAACTCAACGAATAGTCTCTCTCCTGGTACTCCGGTTTGACTTTCCAACTGCTTTACTATCAATCTCCCAAATTGGAGAGATAGCCCCTTTTACCTCATGGTTTGCACATGTTGCCAAATTTGCAGAGGATGGAAGGGAAGAGGGACAACCAAAGAGAGAGTAGCTCTTAGGCTTTTGGAGGGGCACATGTCACGCTGAGTTCCCGTCAGGAAGAAGAATTAACCAAAGTCTCAGCCACCCACCGGGAACCAGTATAGGTCCTGAACCAAAGTTTTGGACTTGGGTACAGCTCACAAAAAACGAGTTGAAAAACGGAGCTCAGGGGCACAGCAATTCACAAACTGACAGAGTAATAAAGGACAACTATCGTCCGAAAATCTGTTGAGGGAATGCAACGAGGCGGACTTGAAAGCGAGGCAGAATAGCAGGATACAGATTTCAAGAGGTACGTTGGAATCACCTTTAAAGCACAGGAAGAGGGGCACAACATCAAGAATGATGCACTTGGCCAAAAAGGGCTTATGCGTTTTTTCCTGAATATATTCAGGAGAAAACGCATACGCCCTTTTTGGCCAAGCAAGCAATCGGGCAATGCAAATCTGCACTACAAAGAAGTATCACTTCCCACCGGTCAAAAGGGACATCCTCAAAATGTGTAAAAACCAGAGGCAAGACAGGCCGTGGAGAACAGGGAGCATTGTTATGCTGATGGGCGGGATGTAAATTGCCAACTGCCTCACTGGAGGAGTGCATTGCATTCCCTAAAACAAGTAAACAACAGAGCTACAGAGCCAAGGGCACTTCCAGTCTAGGGAATATACCTTGGGAAAACTGAAAATCAATAAGACAGAGCCACCCCCAAATTTAGGGCTGCACTGCTTACAAGAACCTCAACTTGGGTACACCTTAAATATCCCAGGAAATATAAAAATGGTTCAAAAAATTGTGGTACTTATGTACGATGGAATATTCCTCAGCCATGAAATCAATGTCATAAGACGAGGAGCAGCAAAGTGAGTGGATTCAGGTACGATGATTCTAAGTGAAATAAGTCAAACAGAAAAAGAAACTTATCATAAGATATCACTTATGAAGATCCTGTAAACATGGCTACACATGAACTGAGTTAGGAAAGAGAACAGAGTCTCACATTTAGAAAACACTCTTATGCCTGCTTAAGGGGGAAGGAGAGCTGGGGTGATGCATAAAACCAGAGTTTGACATAAGCACAGGTACCATTTCAATAACCAACTTTGGAATAGACAAGACCTACACTTTCCTAGGTGAAAGGGACTCAAAACCCCATATTTCCCGCAGAGGAATAGATCTGACTAGTAAGAAACTTAAAACCTATGTATTGATATGTCTCTGTAAGGGAATCAAGTGTGTCTAGACTGGCATAAACATGACAGCGAGAATCAGATCAAACCCACTATAAAAAGGAATTTCAAAAACAAAACCAAAAAACAGGGAAATTCTTTACATTTCCTTAAGTGTCTCTGGTGAAACCTGGAATGACCCTATCTACAATGACAGCTGGATGTGGTATAAGGCTGGACACTTCGGACTGAGAGGATTGGTGAGATTGGGTGAGCAAATGCAGACCCTTTAAAGCAAAAATGCATGGCCCCCAATCCATGGGTCCCAACTCTCCAGGTTGAAGGGAATATTTCTACAGCTATAACATGTATGGGAAACCTAGAGAATGGACACACTGTGAATACAAAAGGTTTCTAAAACTCAACGAATAGTCCCTCTCCTGGTGCTCCGGTTTGACTTTCCAACTGCGTTACTATCAACCTCCCAAATTGGAGAGACAGACCCTTTAAGCTCCTGGTTCGCACAGGTTGCCAATTTTGCAGAGGATGAAAGGGAAGAGGGAGAACCAATGAGAGAGTAGCTGTTAGGCATTTGGACGGGAACATGTTACTCTAATTTCCCGGCAAGAAGAAGTATTAACCAAAGTCTCAGCCACCCACCGGGAACCAGTGTAGTTCCTGAACCAAAATTTTGGACTTGCGTACAGCTCACAAAAAAACGAGTTGAAAAATTGAGCTCAGGGGCACAGCAATTCACAAACTGGCAGAGTAATAAAGGACAACTATCGTACAAAAATCTGTTGAGGGAAGGCAACAGGGCGGACTTGAAAGCGAGGCAGAATAGCAGGAAACAGATTACAAGAGGTACGTTGGAATTGCCTTTAAAGCACAGGAAGAGGAGTACAACTTTGACAATGACGCACTTGGCCAAAAGGGCGTATGTGTTTTCTCCTGAATATATTCAGGAGAAAACGCATACCCCCTTTTGGCCAAGCAAGCAAGCGGGCAATGCAAATCTACACTACAAAGAAGTATCACTTCCCACCGGTCAAAAGGGACATCCACAAAATGTGTAAAAACCAGAAAGGCAAGACAGGCCCTGGAGAACAGGGAGCCTTGTTATGCTGATAGGCGGGATGTAAATTGCCAACTGCCTCACTGGAGGAGTGCATTCCGTTCCCTAAAACAAGTAAACAACAGAGCTACAGAGCCAAGGGCACTTCCAGTCTAGGGAATATACCTTGGGAAAACTGAAAATCAAGAAGACAGACCCACCCCCAAATTTAGGGCTGCACTGCTTACAAGAACCTCAACTTGGGTACACCTTAAATATCCCAGAAATATAAAAATTGATTCAAAATACTGTGGTATTTATGTACCATAGAATATCCCTCAGCCATGAAATCAATGTCATAAGACCAGGAGCAGCAAAGTGAGTGGATTCAGGTACGATGATTCCAAGTGAAATAAGTCACACAGAAAAAGAAACTTATCATAAGATATCACTTATGAAGTTCCTGTAAACATGGCTACACATGAACTGAGTTAGGAAAGAGAACAGAGTCTCACATTTAGAAAACACTCTTATGCCTGCTTAAGGGGGAAGGAGAGGTGGGGTGATGCATAAAACCAGAGTTTGACATAAGCACAGGTACCATTTCTATAACCAACTTTGGAATAGACAAGACCTACACCTTCCTCAGTGAAAGGGACTCAAAACCACATATTTCCCGCAGAGGAATAGATCTGACTTGTAAGAAACTTAAAACATATGCATTGATATGTCTCTGTAAGGGAATCAAGTGTGTCTAGACTGGCATAAACATGACAGCGAGAATCAGCTCAAACCCACTATAAAAAGGAATTTCAAAAACAAAACCAAAAAACAGGGAAATTCTTTACATTTCCTTCAGGGTCTCTGGTGAAACCTGGAATGACCCTATCTACAATGACAGCTGGATGTGGCATAAGGCTGGACACATGGGACTGAGAGGATTGGTGACATTGGGTGAGCAAATTCAGACCCTTTAAAGCAAAAATGCATGGCCCCCATTCAATGGGTCCCAACTCTCCATGTTGAAGGGAATATTACTACAGCTATAACATGTACGGGAAACCTAGAGAATGGACACACTGTGAATACAAATGGTTTCTAAAACTCAACGAGTAGTCCCTCTCCTGGTGCTCCGCTTGACTTTCCAACTGCTTTACTATCAATCTCCCAACTTGGAGAGACAGCCCCTTTAAGCTCCTGGATCGCACAGGTTGCCAATTTGGTAGAGGATGGAAGGGAAGAGGGAGAACCAATGAGAGAGTAGCTATTAGGCATTTGGACGGGCACATGTCACTCTAATTTCCCGGCAGGAAGAAGAATTAACCAGAGTCTCAGCCACCCTTCGGGAACCAGTATAGGTCCTGAACCAAAATTTTGGACTTGCGTACAGCTCACAAAAAAACGAGTTGGCAAATGGAGCTCAGGGGCACAGCAATTCACAAACTGGCAGAATAATAAAGGACAACTATCATCCAAAAATCTGTTGAGGGAAGGCAACGAGGCAGACTTGAAAGCGAGGCAGAATAGCAGGAAATAAATTGCAAGAGGTACGTTGGAATCGCCTTTAAAGCACAGGAAGAGAGGCACAAATTCGACAATGACACACTTGGCCAAAAATGGCGTATGTGTTTTCTCCTGAATATATTCAGGAGAAAACGCATGCGCCCTTTTTGGCCAAGCAAGCAAGCGGGCAATGCAAATCTGCACTACAAAGAAGTATCACTTCCCACAGTTCAAAAGGGACATCCAAAATGTGTAAAAACCAGAAAGGCAAGACAGGCCCTGGAGAAGAGGGAGCCTTGTTATGCTGATGGGCGGGATGTAAATTGCCAACTGCCTCACTGGAGGAGTGCATTGCGTTCCCTAAAACAAGTAAACAACAGAGCTACAGAGCCAAGGGCACTTCCAGTCTAGGGAATATACCTTGGGAAAACTGAAAATCAATTAGACAGAACCACCCCCAAATTTAGGGCTGCACTGCTTACAAGAACCTCAACTTGGGTACACCTTAAATATACGAGGAAATATAAAAATGGTTCAAAAAACTGTGGTATTTATGTATGATAGAATATCCCTCAGCCATGAAATCAATGTCATAAGACCAGGAGCATCAAAGTGAGTGGGTTCACGTACAATGATTGTAAGTGAAATAAGTCACACAGAAAAAGAAACATAACATAAGATATCACTTATGAAGATCCTGTAAACATGGCTACACATGAACTGAGTTAGGAAAGAGAACAGAGTCTCACATTTAGAAAACACTCTTATGCCTGCTTAAGGGGAAAGGAGAGGTGGGGTGATGCATAAAACCAGATTTTGATATAAGTACAGGTACCATTTCTAAAACCAACTGTGGAATAGACTAGACCTAAACCTTCCTCAGTGAAAGGAACTCAAAACCCCATATTTCCCGCAGAGGAATAGATCTGACTAGTAAGAATCTTAAAACCTATGTATTGATATGTCTCTGTAAGGGAATCACGTGTGTCTAGACTGGCATAAACATGACAGCGAGAATCAGCTCAAACCCACTATAAAAAGGAATTTCAAAAACAAAACCAAAAAAAACAGGGAAATTCTTTACATTTCTTTCAGGGTCTCTGATGAAACCTGGAAGGACCCTATCTGCAATGACAGCTGGATGTGTTATAAGGCTGGACACTTGGGACTGAGAGGGTTGGTGAGATTGGGTGAGCAAATGCAGACCCTTTAAAGCAAAAATGCATGGCCCCCATTCCATGTGTCCCAACTCTCCAGGTTGAAGGGAATATTACTACAGCTATAACATGTACGGGAAACCTAGAGAATGGACACACTGTGAATACAAAAGGTTTCTAAAACTCAACGAATAGTCCCTCTCCTCGTGCTCCGGTTTGACTTTCCAACTGCTTTACTATCAATCTCCCAAAATGGAGAGACAGCCCCTTTAAGCTCCTGGTTCGCTCAGGTGGCCAATTTTGCAGAGATTGGAAGGGAAGACGGAGAACCCATGAGAGAGTAGCTGTTAGGCATTTGGACGGGCATATGTCACTCTAATTTCCCGGCAGGAAGAAGAATTAACCAGAGTCTCAGCCACCAACCGGGAACCAGTATAGGTCCTGAACCAAAATTTTGGACATGCGTACAGCTCACAAAAAACGAGTTGAAAAATGGAGCTCCGGGGCACAGCAATTCACAAACTGGCAGAGTAATAAAGGACAACTATAGTCCAAAAATCTGTTGAGGGAAGGCAACGAGGCGGACTTGAAAGCGAGGCAGAATAGCAGGAAACAGATTTCAAGAGGTACGTTGGAATCGCCTTTAAAGCACAGGAAGAGGGTCACAACTTCGACAATGACGCACTTGGCCAAAAAGGGCGTATGCGTTTTCTCCTGAATATATTCAGGAGAAAACGCATACGCCCTTTTTAGCCAAGCAAGCAAGCGGGCAATGCAAATCTGCACTACAAAGAAGTATCCCTTCCCACCGGTCAAAAGGGACATCCACAAATGTGTAAATACCAGAAAGGCAAGACAGGCCCTGGAGAACAGGGAGCCTTTTTATGCTGATGGGCGGGATGTATATTGCCAACTGCCTCACTGGAGGAGTGCATTGTGTTCCCTAAAACAAGTAAACAACAGAGCTACAGAGCCAAGGGCACTTCCAGTCTAGGGAATATACCTTGGGAAAACTGAAAATCAATAAGACAGAGCCACCCCCAAATTTAGGGCTGCACTGCTTACAAGAACCTCAACTTGGGTACACCTTAAATATCCCAGGAAATATAAAAATGGTTCAAAAAACTCTGGTATTTATGTACGATAGAATATCCCTCAGCTATGAAATCAATGTCATAAGACCAGGAGCATCAAAGTGATTGGGTTCACGTACGATGATTCTAAGTGAAATAAGTCAAACAGAAAAAGAAACATATCATAAGTTATCACTTATGAAGATCCTGGAAACATGGCTACACATGAACTGAGTTAGGAAAGAGAACAGAGTCTCACATTTAGAAAACACTCTTATGCCTCCTTAAGGGGAAAGGAGAGGTGGGGTGATGCATAAATCCAGAGTTTGATATAAGTACAGGTACCATTTCTAAAACCAACAGTGGAATACACTAGACCTAAACCTTCCTCAGTGAAAGGGACTCAAAACCCCATATTTTCCGCAGAGGAATAGATCTGACTAGTAAGAAACTTAAAACCTATGTATTGTTTTGTTTCTATAAGGGAATCAAGTGTGTCTAGACTGGCATAAACATGGCAGCGAGAATCAGCTCAAACCCACTATAAAAAGGAATTTCAAAAACAAAACCAAAAAACAGGGAAATTCTTTACATTTCCTTCAGGGTCTCTGGTGAAACCTGGAATGACCCTATCTACAATGACAGCTGGATGTGGTATAAGGCTGGACACTTGGGACTGAGAGGATTGGTGAGATTGGGTGAGCAAATGCAGACCCTTTAAAGCAAAAATGCACGGCCCCCTTCCATGGGTCCCAACTCTCCAGGTTTTGGGAATATTTCTACAGCTATAACATGTATGGGAAACCTAGAGAAAGGACACACTGTGAATACAAAAGGTTTCTAAAACTCAACGAATAGTCTCTCTCCTGGTACTCCGGTTTGACTTTCCAACTGCTTTACTATCAATCTCCCAAATTGGAGAGATAGCCCCTTTTACCTCATGGTTTGCACATGTTGCCAAATTTGCAGAGGATGGAAGGGAAGAGGGACAACCAAAGAGAGAGTAGCTCTTAGGCTTTTGGAGGGGCACATGTCACGCTGAGTTCCCGTCAGGAAGAAGAATTAACCAAAGTCTCAGCCACCCACCGGGAACCAGTATAGGTCCTGAACCAAAGTTTTGGACTTGGGTACAGCTCACAAAAAACGAGTTGAAAAACGGAGCTCAGGGGCACAGCAATTCACAAACTGACAGAGTAATAAAGGACAACTATCGTCCGAAAATCTGTTGAGGGAATGCAACGAGGCGGACTTGAAAGCGAGGCAGAATAGCAGGATACAGATTTCAAGAGGTACGTTGGAATCACCTTTAAAGCACAGGAAGAGGGGCACAACATCAAGAATGATGCACTTGGCCAAAAAGGGCTTATGCGTTTTTTCCTGAATATATTCAGGAGAAAACGCATACGCCCTTTTTGGCCAAGCAAGCAATCGGGCAATGCAAATCTGCACTACAAAGAAGTATCACTTCCCACCGGTCAAAAGGGACATCCTCAAAATGTGTAAAAACCAGAGGCAAGACAGGCCGTGGAGAACAGGGAGCATTGTTATGCTGATGGGCGGGATGTAAATTGCCAACTGCCTCACTGGAGGAGTGCATTGCATTCCCTAAAACAAGTAAACAACAGAGCTACAGAGCCAAGGGCACTTCCAGTCTAGGGAATATACCTTGGGAAAACTGAAAATCAATAAGACAGAGCCACCCCCAAATTTAGGGCTGCACTGCTTACAAGAACCTCAACTTGGGTACACCTTAAATATCCCAGGAAATATAAAAATGGTTCAAAAAATTGTGGTACTTATGTACGATGGAATATTCCTCAGCCATGAAATCAATGTCATAAGACGAGGAGCAGCAAAGTGAGTGGATTCAGGTACGATGATTCTAAGTGAAATAAGTCAAACAGAAAAAGAAACTTATCATAAGATATCACTTATGAAGATCCTGTAAACATGGCTACACATGAACTGAGTTAGGAAAGAGAACAGAGTCTCACATTTAGAAAACACTCTTATGCCTGCTTAAGGGGGAAGGAGAGCTGGGGTGATGCATAAAACCAGAGTTTGACATAAGCACAGGTACCATTTCAATAACCAACTTTGGAATAGACAAGACCTACACTTTCCTAGGTGAAAGGGACTCAAAACCCCATATTTCCCGCAGAGGAATAGATCTGACTAGTAAGAAACTTAAAACCTATGTATTGATATGTCTCTGTAAGGGAATCAAGTGTGTCTAGACTGGCATAAACATGACAGCGAGAATCAGATCAAACCCACTATAAAAAGGAATTTCAAAAACAAAACCAAAAAACAGGGAAATTCTTTACATTTCCTTAAGTGTCTCTGGTGAAACCTGGAATGACCCTATCTACAATGACAGCTGGATGTGGTATAAGGCTGGACACTTCGGACTGAGAGGATTGGTGAGATTGGGTGAGCAAATGCAGACCCTTTAAAGCAAAAATGCATGGCCCCCAATCCATGGGTCCCAACTCTCCAGGTTGAAGGGAATATTTCTACAGCTATAACATGTATGGGAAACCTAGAGAATGGACACACTGTGAATACAAAAGGTTTCTAAAACTCAACGAATAGTCCCTCTCCTGGTGCTCCGGTTTGACTTTCCAACTGCGTTACTATCAACCTCCCAAATTGGAGAGACAGACCTTTTAAGCTCCTGGTTCGCACAGGTTGCCAATTTTGCAGAGGATGAAAGGGAAGAGGGAGAACCAATGAGAGAGTAGCTGTTAGGCATTTGGACGGCAACATGTTACTCTAATTTCCCGGCAAGTAGAAGTATTAACCAAAGTCTCAGCCACCCACCGGGAACCAGTGTAGTTCCTGAACCAAAATTTTGGACTTGCGTACAGCTCACAAAAAAACGAGTTGAAAAATTGAGCTCAGGGGCACAGCAATTCACAAACTGGCAGAGTAATAAAGGACAACTATCGTACAAAAATCTGTTGAGGGAAGGCAACAGGGCGGACTTGAAAGCGAGGCAGAATAGCAGGAAACAGATTACAAGAGGTACGTTGGAATTGCCTTTAAAGCACAGGAAGAGGAGTACAACTTTGACAATGACGCACTTGGCCAAAAGGGCGTATGTGTTTTCTCCTGAATATATTCAGGAGAAAACGCATACCCCCTTTTGGCCAAGCAAGCAAGCGGGCAATGCAAATCTACACTACAAAGAAGTATCACTTCCCACCGGTCAAAAGGGACATCCACAAAATGTGTAAAAACCAGAAAGGCAAGACAGGCCCTGGAGAACAGGGAGCCTTGTTATGCTGATAGGCGGGATGTAAATTGCCAACTGCCTCACTGGAGGAGTGCATTCCGTTCCCTAAAACAAGTAAACAACAGAGCTACAGAGCCAAGGGCACTTCCAGTCTAGGGAATATACCTTGGGAAAACTGAAAATCAAGAAGACAGAGCCAACCCCAAATTTAGGGCTGCACTGCTTACAAGAACCTCAACTTGGGTACACCTTAAATATCCCAGAAATATAAAAATTGATTCAAAATACTGTGGTATTTATGTACCATAGAATATCCCTCAGCCATGAAATCAATGTCATAAGACCAGGAGCAGCAAAGTGAGTGGATTCAGGTACGATGATTCCAAGTGAAATAAGTCACACAGAAAAAGAAACTTATCATAAGATATCACTTATGAAGTTCCTGTAAACATGGCTACACATGAACTGAGTTAGGAAAGAGAACAGAGTCTCACATTTAGAAAACACTCTTATGCCTGCTTAAGGGGGAAGGAGAGGTGGGGTGATGCATAAAACCAGAGTTTGACATAAGCACAGGTACCATTTCTATAACCAACTTTGGAATAGACAAGACCTACACCTTCCTCAGTGAAAGGGACTCAAAACCACATATTTCCCGCAGAGGAATAGATCTGACTTGTAAGAAACTTAAAACATATGCATTGATATGTCTCTGTAAGGGAATCAAGTGTGTCTAGACTGGCATAAACATGACAGCGAGAATCAGCTCAAACCCACTATAAAAAGGAATTTCAAAAACAAAACCAAAAAACAGGGAAATTCTTTACATTTCCTTCAGGGTCTCTGGTGAAACCTGGAATGACCCTATCTACAATGACAGCTGAATGTGGTATAAGGCTGGACACTAGGGACTGAGAGGATTGGTGAGATTGGGTGAGCAAATGCAGACCCTTTAAAGCAAAAATGCATGGCCCCCATTCCATGGGTCCCAACTCTCCAGGTTGAAAGGAATATTTCTACAGCTATAACATGTATGGGAAAACAAGAAAATGGACACACTGGGAATACAAATGGTTTCTAAAACTCAACGAATAGTCCCTCTCCTGGTGCTCCGGTTTGACTTTCCAACTGCGTTACTATCAATCTCCCAAATTGGAGAGACAGACCCTTTAAGCTCCTGGTTCGCACAGGTTGCCAATTTTGCAGAGGATTAAAGGGAAGAGGGAGAACCAATGAGAGAGTAGCTGTTAGGCATTTGGACGGGAACATGTTACTCTAATTTCCCGGCAAGAAGAAGTATTAACCAAAGTCTCAGCCACCAACCGGGAACCAGTGTAGTTCCTGAACCAAAATTTTGGACTTGCGTACAGCTCACAAAAAACGAGTTGAAAAATGGAGCTCAGGGGCACAGCAATTCACAAACTGGCAGAGTAATAAAGGATATCTATCGTCCAAAAATCTGTTGAGGGAAGGCAACAGGGCGGACTTGAAAGCGAGGCAGAATAGCAGGAAACAGATTTCACGAGGTACGTTGGAATTGCCTTTAAAGCACAGGAAGAGGAGTACAACTTTGACAATGACGCACTTTGCCAAAAGGGGGTATGTGTTTTATCCTGAATATATTCAGGAGAAAACGCCTACCCCCTTTTGGCCAAGCAAGCAAGCGGGCAATGCAAATCTACACTACAAAGAAGTATCACTTCCCACCGGTCAAAAGGGACATCCACAAATGTGTAAAAACCAGAAAGGCAAGACAGGCCCTGGAGAACAGGGAGCCTTGTTATGCTGATGGGCGGGATGTAAATTGCCAACT
Organism: Mesoplodon bidens; assembly: GCF_964165515.1. NCBI lineage: Eukaryota > Metazoa > Chordata > Mammalia > Artiodactyla > Ziphiidae > Mesoplodon > Mesoplodon bidens. Next base: position 51,184 of record NW_027671930.1, on the reverse strand, counting down.
GCCTCACTGGAGGAGTGCATTGCGTTCCCTAAAACAAGTAAACAACAGAGCTACAGAGCCAAGGGCACTTCCAGTCTAGGGAATATACCTTGGGAAAACTGAAAATCAATAAGCAGAGCCACCCCCAAATTTAGGACTGCACTGCTTACAAGAACCTCAACTTTGGTACACCATAAATATCCCAGGAAATATAAAAATGGTTCAAAAAATTGTGGTACTTATGTACGATGGAATATCCCTCAGCCATGAAATCAATGTCATAAGACCAGGAGCAGCAAAGTTAGTGGATTTAGGTACGATGATTCTAAGTGAAATAAGTCACAGAGAAAAACAAACTTATCATAAGATATCACTTTTGAAGATCCTGTAAACATGGCTACACATGAACTGAGTTAGGAAAGAGAACAGATTCTCACATTTAGAAAAACACTCTTATGCCTCCTTAAGGTGGAAGGAGAGGAGGGGTGATGCATAAAAGCAAAGTTTGACCTAAGCACAGGTACCATTTCTAAAACCAACATTGGAATAGGCAAGACCTACACCTTCCTCAGTGAAAGGGACTCAAAACCCCATATTTCCCACAGAGGAATAGATCTGACTAGTAAGAAATTTAAAACCTATGTATTGATATGTCTCTGTAAGGGTATCAAGTGTGTCTAGACTGGCATAAACATGGCAGCGAGAATCAGCTCAAACCCACTATAAAAAGGAATTTCAAAAACAAAACCAAAAAACAGGGAAATTCTTTACAATTCTTTCCGGGTCTCTGATGAAACCTGGAATGACCCTATCTACAATGACAGCTGGATGTGGTATAAGGCTGGACACTTGGGAATGAGAGGATTGGTGAGATTGGGTGAGCAAATGCAGACCCTTTAAAGCAAAAATGCATGGCCCCCATTCCATGGGTCCCAACTCTCCAGGTTGAAGGGAATATTACTACAGCTATAACAAGTATGGGAAACCTAGAGAATGGACACACTGTGAATACAAAAGGTTTCTAAAACTCAACGAATAGTCCCTCTCCTGGTGCTCCGGTTTGACTTTCCAACTGCTTTACTATCAATCTCCCAAATTGGAGAGACAGCCACTTTAAGCTCCTGGTTCGCACAGGTTGCCAAATTTGCAGACGATGGAAGGGAAGAGGGAGAACCAATGAGAGAGTAGCTCTTAGGCATTTGGACGGGCACATGTCACTCTAATTTCCTGGCATGAAGAAGAATTAACCAAAGTCTCAGCCACCCGCCTGGAACCAGTATAGGTCCTGAACCAAAATTTTGGACTTGCCTACAGCTCACAAAAAACGAGTTGAATAATGGAGCTCAGGGGCACTGCAATTCACAAACTGGCAGAGTAATAAAGGACAACTATCGTCCAAAAATATGTGGAGGGAAGGCAACGAGGCGGACTTGAAAGCGAGGCAGAATAGCAGGAAACAGATTTCAAGAGGTACGTTGGAATCGCCTTTAAAGCACAGGAAGAGGGGCACAACTTCGAGAATGACACACTTGGCCAAAAAGGGCGTATGCGTTTTCACCTGAATATATTCAGGAAAAAACGCATACTCCCTTTTTGGCCAAGCAAGCAAGCGGGCAATGCAAATCTGCACTACAAAGAAGTATCACTTCCCACCGGTCAAAAGGGACATCCACAAATGTGTAAAAACCAGAAAGGCAAGACAGGCCCTGGAGAACAGGGAGCCTTGTTATGCTGATGGGCGGGATGTAAATTGCCAAATGCCTCACTGGAGGAGTGCATTGCATTCCCTAAAACAAGTAAACAACAGAGCTACAGAGCCAAGGGCACTTCTAGTCTAGGGAATATACCTTGGGTAAACTGAAAATCAATAAGACAAAGCCAACCCCAAATTTAGGGCTGCACTGCTTACAAAAATCTCAACTTGGGTACAACTTAAATATCCCAGGAAATATAAAGATGGTTCAAAAAACTGTGGTACTTATGTACGATGGAATATCCCACAGCCATGAAATCAATGTCATAAGACCAGGAGCAGCAAAGTGAGTGGATTCAGGTACGATGATTCTAAGTGAAATAAGTCACACAGAAAAAGAAACTTATCATAAGATATCACTTATGAAGATCCTGTAAACATGGCTACACATGAACTGAGTTAAGAAAGAGAACAGAGTCTCACATTTAGAAAACACTGTTATGCCTGCTTAAGGGGGGAGGAGAGGTGGGTTGATGCATAAAACCAGAGTTTGATATAAGCACAGGTACAATTTCTATAACCAACTGTGGAATAGACAAGACCTACACCTTCCTCAGTGAAAGGGACTCAAAACCACATATTTCCCGCAGAGGAATAGATCTGACTAGAAACAATCCTAAAACCTATGTATTGCTATGTCTCCGTAAGGGAATTAAGTGTGTAGACTGTCATAAACATGGCAGCGAGTATCAGCTCAAACCCACTATAAAAAGGAATTTCAAAAACAAAACCCCAAAACAGGGAAATTCTTTACAATTCCTTCAGGGTCTCTGATGAAACCTGGAATGACCCTATCTACAATGACAGCTGGATGTGGCATAAGTCTGGACACTTGGGACTGAGAGGATTGGTGAGATTGGGTGAGCAAATGCAGACCCTTTAAAGCAAAAATGCATGGCCCCCATTCCATGGGTCCCAACTCTCCATGATGAAGGGAATATTACTACAGCTATAACATGTACGGGAAACCTAGAGAATGGACACACTGTGAATACAAAAGTTTTCTAAAACTCAACGAGTAGTCCCTTTCCTGGTGCTCCGGTTTGACTTTCCAACTGCTTTACTATCAATCTCCCAACATTGAGAGACAACACCTTTAACCTCCTGGTTCGCACAGGTTGCCAATTTGGCAGAGGATGGAAGGGAAGAGGGAGAACCAATGCGAGAGTAGCTGTTAGGCATTTGGAAGGGCACATGTCACTCTAATTTCCCGGCAGGAAGAAGAATTAACCAAAGTCTCAGAAACCCATCGGGAACCAGTATTGATCCTGAACCAAAATTTTGGACTTGCGTACAGCTCACAGAAAACGAGTTGAAAAATGGAGCTCAGGGGCACAGCAATTCACAAACTGGCAGAGTAATAAAGGACAACTATCGTCCAAAAATCTGTTGAGGGAAGGCAGCGAGGCGGACTTGAAAGCGAGACAGAATAGCAGGAAACAGATTTCAAGAGGTACGTTGGAAATGCCTTTAAAGCACAGGAAGAGGGGCACAACTTCGACAATGACGCACTTGGCCAAAAAGGGCATATGCATTTTCTCCTGAATATATTCAGGAAAAAACGCATACGCCCTTTTTGGCCAAGCAAGCAAGCGGGCAATGCAAATCTGCACTACAAAGAAGTATCACTTCCCACCGGTCAAAAGGGACATCCACAAAATATGTAAAATACAGAAAGGCAAGACAGGCCCTGGAGAACAGGGAGCCTTGTTATGCTGATGGGCGGGATGTAAATTGCCCACTGCCTCACTGGTGGAGTGCATTGCGTTCCCTAAAACAAGTAAACAACAGAGCTACAGAGCCAAGGGCACTTCCAGTCTACGGAATATACCTTGGGAAAACTGAAAATCAATAAGACAGAGCCACCCCCAAATTTAGGGCTGCACTGCTTACAAGAACCTCAACTTGGGTACACCTTAAATATCCCAGGAAATATAAAAATGGTTCAAAAAACTGTGGTATTTATGTACGATGGAATATCCCTCAGCCATGAAATCAATGTCATAAGACCAGGAGCAGCAAAGTGAGTGGATTCAGGTACGATGATTCTAAGTGAAATAAGTCACACAGGAAAAGAAACTTATCATAAGATATCACTTATGAAGATCCTGTAAACATGGCTACACATGAACTGAGTTAGGAAAGAGAACAGAGTCTCACATTTAGAAAACACTCTTATGCCTGCTTAAGGGGAAAGGAGAGGTGGGGTGATGCATAAAACCAGAGTTTGATATAAGCACAGGTACCATTTCTAAAACCAACTGTGAAATAGACAAGACATACACCTTCTTCAGTGAAATGGACTCAAAACCACATATTTCCCGCAGAGGAATAGATCTGACTAGTAAGAATCTTAAAACCTATGTATTGATATGTCTCCGTAAGGGAATCAAGTGTGTAGACTGGCGTAAACATGGCAGCGAGAATCAGCTCAAACCCACTATAAAAAGGAATTTCAAAAACAAATCCAATAAACAGGGAAATTCTTTACAATTCCTTCAGGGTCTCTGATGAAACATGGAATGACCCTATCTACAATGACAGCTAGATGTGGCATAAGGCTGGACACTTGGGACTGAGAGGATTGGTGAGATTGTGTGAGCAAATGCAGACCCTTTAAAGCAAAAATGCATGGCCCCCATTCCATGGGTCCCAACTCTCAATGATGAAGGGAATATTACTACAGATAAAACATGTATGGGAAACCTAGAAAATGGACACACTGTGAATACAAAAGGTTTCTAAAACTCAACGAATAGTCCCTCTCCTGGAGCTCTGGGTTGACTTTCCAACTGCTTTACTATCAATCTCCCAACTTGGAGAGACAGCCCCTTTAAGCTCCTGGTTCGCACAGGTTGCCAATTTGGCAGAGGATGAAATGGAAGAGGGAGAACCAATGAGAGAGTAGCTGTTAGGCATTTCGACGGGCACATGTCACTCTAATTTCCCGGCAAGAAGAAGAATTAACCAAAGTCTCAGGCACCCACCGGGAACCAGTATAGGTCCTGAACTAAAATTTTGGACTTGCGTACAGCTCACAAAAAACGAGTTGAAAAATGGAGCTCAGGGGCACAGCAATTCACAAACTGGCAGAGTAATAAAGGACAACTATCGTCCAAAAATCTGTTGAGGGAAGGCAACGAGGCAGATTTGAAAGCGAGGCAGAATTGCAGGAAACAGATTTCAAGAGGTACGTTGGAATCGCCTTTAAAGCACAGGAAGAGTGGCACAACTTCTACAATGACGCAATGGGCCAAAATGGGCGTATGCGTTTTCTCCTGAATATATTCCTGAATATATTCAGGAGAAAACGCATACGGCCTTTTTGGCCAAGCAAGCCAGTGGGCAATGCAAATCTGCACTACAAAGAAGTATCACTTCCCACCGGTCAAATGGGACATCCACAAAATATGTAAAAACCAGAAAGGCAAGACAGGCCCTGGAGAACAGGGAGCCTTGTTATGCTGATGGGTGGGATGTAAATTGCCAACTGCCTCACTGGAGGAGTGCATTGCGTTCCCTAAAACAATAAACAACAGAGCTACAGAGACAAGGGCACTTCCAGTCTAGGGAAAATACCTTTGGAAAACTGAAAATGAATAAGACAGAGCCACACCCTAATTTAGAGCTGCACTGCTTACAAGAACCTCAACTTGGGTACACCTTAAATATCCCAGGAAATATAAAAATGGTTCAAAAAACTGTGGTATTTATGTACGATGGAAAATCCCTCAGCCATGAAATCAATGTCATAAGACCAGGAGCAGCAAAGTGAGTGGATTCAGGTACGATGATTCTAAGTGAAATAAGTCACACAGAAAAAGAAACTTATCATAAGATATCACTTATGAAGATCCTGTAAACATGGCTACACATGAACTGAGTTAAGAAAGAGAACAGAGTCTCACATTTAGAAAACACTGTTATGCCTGCTTAAGGGGGGAGGAGACGTGGGGTGATGCATAAAACCAGAGTTTGATATAAGCACAGGTACAATTTCTATAACCAACTGTGGAATAGACAAGACCTACACCTTCCTCAGTGAAAGGAACTCAAAACCACATATTTCCCGCAGAGGAATAGATCTGACTAGAAACAATCCTAAAACCTATGTATTGCTATGTCTCCGTAAGGGAATTAAGTGTGTAGACTGTCATAAACATGGCAGCGAGTATCAGCTCAAACCCACTATAAAAAGGAATTTCAAAAACAAAACCCCAAAACAGGGAAATTCTTTACAATTCCTTCAGGGTCTCTGATGAAACCTGGAATGACCCTATCTACAATGACAGCTGGATGTGGCATAAGTCTGGACACTTGGGACTGAGAGGATTGGTGAGATTGGGTGAGCAAATGCAGACCCTTTAAAGCAAAAATGCATGGCCCCCATTCCATGGGTCCCAACTCTCCATGATGAAGGGAATATTACTACAGCTATAACATGTACGGGAAACCTAGAGAATGGACACACTGTGAATACAAAAGGTTTCTAAAACTCAACGAGTAGTCCCTCTCCTGGTGCTCCGGTTTGACTTTCCAACTGCTTTACTATCAATCTCCCAACATTGAGAGACAACACCTTTAACCTCCTGGTTCGCACAGGTTGCCAATTTGGCAGAGGATGGAAGGGAAGAGGGAGAACCAATGCGAGAGTAGCTGTTAGGCATTTGGAAGGGCACATGTCACTCTAATTTCCCGGCAGGAAGAAGAATTAACCAAAGTCTCAGAAACCCACCGGGAACCAGTATTGATCCTGAACCAAAATTTTGGACTTGCGTACAGCTCACAGAAAACGAGTTGAAAAATGGAGCTCAGGGGCACAGCAATTCACAAACTGGCAGAGTAATAAAGGACAACTATCGTCCAAAAATCTGTTGAGGGAAGGCAACGAGGCGGACTTGAAAGCGAGGCAGAATAGAAGGAAACAGATTTCAAAAGGTACGTTGGATTCGCCTTTAAAGCACAGGAAGAGGGGCACAACTTCGACAATGACGCACTTGGCCAAAAAGGTTGTATGCTTTTTCTCCTGAATATATTCAGGAGAAAACGCATAGGCCCTTTTTGGCCAAGCAAGCAAGCGGGCAATGCAAATCTGCACCACAAATAAGTATCACTTCCCACCGGTCAAAAGGGACATCCACAAATGTGTAAAAACCAGAAAGGCAAGACAGGCCCTGGAGAACAGGGAGCCTTGTTATGCTGATGGGCGGGATGTAAATTGCCAAATGCCTCACTGGAGGAGTGCATTGCATTCCCTAAAACAAGTAAACAACAGAGCTACAGAGCCAAGGGCACTTCCAGTCTAGGGAATATACCTTGGGTAAACTGAAAATCAATAAGACAAAGCCAACCCCAAATTTAGGGCTGCACTGCTTACAAGTATCTCAACTTGGGTACACCTTAAATATCCCAGGAAATATAAAGATGGTTCAAAAAACTGTGGTCCTTATGTACGATGGAATATCCCACAGCCATGAAATCAATGTCATAAGACCAGGAGCAGCAAAGTGAGTGGATTCAGGTACGATGATTCTAAGTGAAATATGTCACACAGAAAAAGAAACTTATCATAAGATATCACTTATGAAGTTCCTGTAAACATGGCTACACATGAACTGACTTAAGAAAGATAACAGAGTCTCACATTTAGAAAACACTGTTATGCCTGCTTAAGGGGGGAGGAGAGGTGGGGTGATGCATAAAACCAGAGTTTGATATTAGCACAGGTACCGTTTCTAAAACCAACTTTGGAATAGACAAGACCTACACCTTCCTCAGTGAAAGGGACTCAAAACCCCATATTTCCCGCAGAGGAATAGATCTGACTAGTAAGAATCTTAAAACCCATGTATTGATATGTCTCCATAAGGGAAACAAGTGTGTCTAGACTGGCATATACATGGCAGCGAGAATCAGCTCAAACCCACTATAAAAAGGAATTTCAAAAACAAAACTAAAAAACAGGGAAATTCTTTACAATTCCTTCAGGGTCTCTGATGAAACCTGGAATGACCCTATATACAATGACAGCTGGATGTGGCATAAGGCTGGACACTTGGGACTGAGAGGATTGGTGAGATTGGGTAAGCAAACGCAGACCCTTTAATGCAAAAATGGTTGGCCCCCATTCCATGTGTCCCAACTCTCCAGGTTGAAGGGAGTATTACTACAGCTATAACATGTACGGGAAACTTAGAGAATGGACACACTGTGATTACAAAAGGTTTCTAAAACTCAACGAATAGTCCCTCTCCTGGTGCTCCGGTTTGACTTTCCAACTGCTTTACTATCAATCTCCCAAATTGGATAGACAGCCCCTTTAAGCTCCTGGTTCGCACAGGTTGCCAATTTGGCAGAGGATGGAAGGGAAGAGGGAGAACCAATGAGAGCTAGCTGTTAGGCATTTGGACGGGCACATGTCACTCTAATTTCCCGGCAGGAAGAAGAATTAACCAAAGTCTCAGCCACACACCAGTAACCAGTATAGGTCCTGAACCAAAATATAGGACTTGCGTTTAGCTCACAAAAAAACGAGTTGAAAAATGGAGCTCAGGGGTACAGCAATTCACAAACTGGCAGAGTAATAAAGGACAACTATCGTCCAAAAATCTGTTGAGGGAAGGCAACGAGGCGGACTTGAAAGCGAGGCAGAATAGCAGGAAATAGATTTCAAGAAGTACGTTGGAATCGCCTTTAAAGCACAGGAATAGGGGCACAACTTCGACAATGACGCACTTGGCCAAAAAGGGCGTATGCGTTTTCTCCTGAATATATTCAGGAGAAAACGCATACGCCCTTTTTGGCCAAGCAAGCAAGCGGGCAATGCAAATCTGCACTACAAAGAAGTATCACTTCCCACCGGTCAAACGGGACATCCACAAAATGTGTAAAAACCAGAAAGGCAAGACCGGCCCTGGAGAACAGGGAGCCTTGTTATGCTGATGGGCGGGATGTAAATTGGCAACTGCCTCACTGGAGGAGTGCATTGTGTTTCCTAGAACAAGTAAATAACAGAGCTACAGAGCCAAGGGCACTTCAAGTCTAGGGAATATACCTTGGGAAAACTGAAAATCAATAAGACAGAGCCACCCCCAAATTTAGGGCTGCACTTCTTACAAGAACCTCAACTTGGGTACACCTTAAATATCCCAGGAAATATAAAAATGGTTCAAAATATTGTGGTACTTATGTACGATGGAATATCCCTCAGCCATGAAATCAATGTCATAAGACCAGGAGCAACAAAGTGAGTGGATTCAGGTATGATGATTCTAAGTGAAATAAGTCACACAGAACAAAGAAACTTATCATAAGATATCACTTATGAAGATCCTGTAAACATGGCTACACATGAACTGAGTTAAGAAAGAGAACAGAGTCTCACATTTAGAAAACACTGTTATGCCTGCTTAAGGGGGAAGGAGAGGTGGGGTGATGCATAAAACCACAGTTGATATAAGCCCGGGGACCATTTCTAAAACCAACTTTGGAATAGACAAGACCTACACCTTCCTCAGTAAGAGGGACTCAAAACCCCATATTTCCCGCAGTGGAATAGATCTGACTAGTAAGAATCTTAAAACCCATGTATTGATATGTCTCCATAAGGGAAACAAGTGTGTCTAGACTGGCATATACATGGCAGCGAGAATCAGCTCAAACCCACTATAAAAAGGAATTTCAAAAACAAAACCAAAAAACAGGGAAATACTTTACAATTCCTTCAGGGTCTCTGATGAAACCTGGAATGACCCTATCTACAATGACAGCTGGATGTGGCATAAGGCTGGACACTTGGGACTGAGAGGATTGGCGAGATTGGGTGAGCAAACGCAGACCCTTTAATGCAATAATGTATGGCCCCCATTCCATGGGTCCCAACTCTCCAGGTTGTAGGGAATATTACTACAGCTATAACATGTACGGGAAACCTAGAGAATGGACACAATGTGAATACAAAAGTTTTCTAAACTCAACTAATAGTCCTTCTGCTGGTGATCCGGTTTGACTTTCCAACTGCTTTATTATCAATCTCCCAACTTTGAGAGACAGCCCCTTTAACCTCCTGGTATGCACAAGTTGCCAATTTGGCAGAGGATGGAAGGGAAGAGGGAGAACCAGGGAGAGAGTAGCTGTTTGGCATTTGGACGGGCACATGTCACTCTAACTTCCCGGCAAGAAGAAGAATTAACCAAAGTCTCAGCCACCCACCGGGAACCAGTAAAGTTCCTGAACCAAAATATTGGACTTGCGTTCAGCTCACAAAAAACGAGTTGAAAAATGGAGCTCACGGGTACAGCAATTCACAAACTGGCAGAATAATAAAGGACAACTATCGTCCAAAAATCTGTTGAGGGAAGGCAACGAGGTGGACTTGAAAGCGAGGCAGAATAGCAGGAAATAAATTTCAAGAGGTACGATGGAATCACCTTTAAAGCACAGGAAGAGGGGCACAACTTCGACAATGATGCACCTGGCCAAAAAGGGCGTATGCGTTTTCTACTGAATATATTCAGGAGAAAATGCATACACCCTTTTTGGCCAAGCAAGCAAGCGGTCAATGCAAATCTGCACTACAAAGAAGTATCACTTCCCACCAGTCAAAAGGGACATCCACAATATGTGTAAAAACCAGAAAGGCAAGACAGGCCCTGGAGAACAGGGAGCCTTGTTATGCTGACGGGCGGGATGAAAATTGCCCACTGCGTCACAGGAGGAGTGCATTGTGTTCCCTTAAACAAGTAAACAACAGAGCTACAGAGCCAAGGGCACTTCCTGTCTAGGGAATATACCTTGGGAAAACTGAAAATCAATAAGACAGAGCCACCAGCAAATTTAGGGCTGCACTGCTTACAAGAACCTCAACTTGGGTACACCTTAAATATCCCAGGAAATATAAAAATGGTTCAAAAAATTGTTGTACTTATGTACGATGGAATATCCCTCAGCCATGAAATCAATATCATAAGACCAGGAGCAGCAAAGTGAGTGGATTCAGGTACGATGATTCTAAGTGAAATAAGTCACACAGACAAAGCAACTTATCATAATATATCACTGATGAAGATCCTGTAAACATGGCTACACATGAACTGAGTTAGGAAAGAGAACAGAGTCTCACATTTAGAAAACACTCTTATGCCTGCTTAAGGGGGAAGGAGAGGTGGGGTGATGCATAAAACCAGAGTTTGAGATAAGCACAGGTACCGTTCCAAAAACGAACTGTGGAATAGAAAAGACCTACACCTTCCTCAGTGAAAGGGACTCAAAACCCCATATTTCCCACAGAGGAATAGATCTGACTAGTAAGAAACTTAAAACCTATGTACTCATATGTCTCCGTAAGGGAATTATGTGTGTCTAGACTGGCATAAACATGGCAGCGAGAATCAGCTCAAACCCACTATAAAAAGGAATTTCAAAAACAAAACCAAAAAACAGGGAAATTCTTTACAATTCTTTCCGGGTCTCTGATGAAACCTGGAATGACCCTATCTACAATGACAGCTGGATGTGGTATAAGGCTGGACACTTGGGAATGAGAGGATTGGTGAGATTGGGTGAGCAAATGCAGACCCTTTAAAGCAAAAATGCATGGCCCCCATTCCATGGGTCCCAACTCTCCATGTTGAAGGGAATATTACTACAGCTATAATATGCACGGGAAACCTAGAGAATGGACACACTGTGAATTCAAAAGCTTTCTAAAACTCAACGAATAGTCCCTCTCCTGGTGCTCCGGTTTGACTTTCCAACTGCTTTACTGTCAATCTTCCAACTTGGAGAGACAGCCCCTTTTAGCTCCTGGTTCGCACAGGTTGCCAATTTGGCAGAGGATGGAAGGGAAGAGGGAGAACCAATGAGAGAGTAGCTGTTAGGCATTTGGACGGGCATATGTCACTCTAATTTCCCGGCAAGAAGAAGAATTAAGCAAAGTCTCAGCCACCCACCAGGAACCAGTATAGTTCCTGAACCAAAATTTTGGACTTGCGTTCAGCTCACAAAAAACGAGTTGAAAAATGGAGCTCAGGGGCACAGCAATTCACAAACTGGCAGAGTAAGAAAGGACAACTATCGTCCAAAAATCTGTTGAGGGAAGGCACCCAGGCGGACTTGAAAGCGAGGCAGAATAGCAGGAAACAGATTTCAAGAGGTACGTTGGAATCGCCTTTAAAGCACTGGAAGAGGGGCAAAATTTCGAAAACGACGCACTTGGCTAAAAAGGGCGTATGCGTTTTCTCCTGAATATATTCAGGAGAAAACGCATACGCCCTTTTTGGCCAAGCAAGCAAGCGGGCAATGCAAATCTGCACTACAATGAAGTATCACTTCCCACCGGTCAAAAGGGACATCCACAAATGTGTAAAAACCAGAAAGGCAAGTCAGGCCCTGGAGAAGAGGGAGCCTTGTTATGCTGATGGGCGGGATGTAAATTGCCAACTGCCTCACTGGAGGAGTGCATTGTGTTCCCTAAAACAAGTAAAAAACAGAGCTCCAGAGCCAAGGGCACTTCCAGTCTAGGGAATATACCTTGGGAAAACTGAAAATCAATAAGACAGAGCCACCCCCAAATTTAGGGCTGCACTGCTTACAAGAACCTCAACTTGGGTACACATTAAATATCCCAGGAAATATAAAAATGGTTCAAAAAATTGTGGTACTTATGTACGATGGAATATCCCTCAGCCATGAAATCAATGTCATAAGACCAGGAGCAGCAAAGTGAGTGGATTCAGGTACGATGATTCTAAGTGAAATAAGTCACACAGAAAAAAGAAACTTATCATAAGATATCACTTAGGAAGATCCTGTAAACATGGCTACACATGAACTGATTTAGGAAAGAGAACAGTGTCTCACATTTAGAAAACAATCTTATGCCTGCGTAAGGGGGAAGGAGAGGTGGGGTGATGAATAAAACTAGAGTTTGATATAAGCACAGGTACCGTTTCTAAAACCAACTTTGGAATAGACAAGACCTACACCTTCCTCAGTGAAAGGGACTCAAAACCCCATATTTCCCACAGAGGAATAGATCTGACTAGTAAGAATCTTAAAACCTATGTATTGTTACGTCTCCGTAAGGGAATCAAGTGTGTCTAGACTGGCATAAACATGGCAACGAGAATCAGCTCTAACCGACTATAAAAAGGAATTTCAAAAACAAAACCTAAAAACATGGAAATTCTTTAAAATTCCTTCAGGGTCTCTGATGAAACCTGGAATGACCCTATCTACAATGACAGCTGGATATGGCATAAGGCTGGACACTTGGGACTGAGAGGATTGGTGAGATTGGGTGAGCAAATGCAGACCCTTTAAAGCAAAAATGCATGGCCCCCATTCCAAGGGTCCCAACTCTCCAGGTTGAAGGGAATATTACTACAGCTATAACATGTACGGGAAACCTAGAGAATGGACACACTGTGAATACAAAAGGTTTCTAAATCTCAACGAATAGTCCCTCTCCTGGTGCTCCGGTTTGACTTTCCAACTGCTTTACTATAAATCTCCCAAATTGGAGAGACAGACCCTTTAAGCTCCTGGTTCGCACAGGTTGCCAATTTGGCAGAGGATGGAAGGGAAGAGGGAGAACCAATGAGAGAGTAGCTGTTAGGCATTTGGACGGGCACATGTCACTCTAATTTCCCGGAAGGAAGAAGAATTAACCAAAGTCTCAGCCACCCAACGGAACCAGTATAGGTCCTGAACCAAAATTTTGGACTCGTGTACATCTCACAAAAAACGAGTTGAAAAATGGAACTCAGGGGCATAGCAATTCACAACTGGCTGAGTAATAAAGGACAACTATCCTCCAAAAATCGGTTGAGGGAAGGCAACGAGGCGGACTTGAAAGCAAGGCAGAATAGCAGGAAACAGATTTCAAGAGGTACGTTGGAATAACCTTTAAAGCACAGGAAGAGGGGCACAACTTCGACAATGACGAACTTGGCCAAAAACGGTGTATGCGTTTTCTCCTGAATATATTCAGGAGAAAACGCATACGCCCTTTTAGGCCAAGCAAGCAAGTGGGCAAGGCAAATCTGCATTACAAAGAAGTATCATTTCCCACCGGTCAAACGGGACATCCACAAAATGTGTAAAAACCAGAAAGGCAAGACAGGCCCTCGAGAAGAAGGAGCCTTGTTATGCTGATGGGCAGGATGTAAATTGCCAACTGCCTCACTGGAAGAGTGCATTGTGTTCCCTAAAACAAGTAAACAACAGAGCTACAGAGGCAAGGGCACTTCCAGTCTAGGGAATATACCTTGGGAAACCTGAAAATCAATAAGACAGAGACACCCCCAAATTTAAGACTGCACTGCTTACAAGAACCTCAACTTGGGTACACCTTAAATATCCCAGGAAATATAAAAATGGTTCAAAAATTGTGGTACTTACGTACGATGGAATATCCCTCAGCCATGAAATCAATGTCATAAGACCTGTAGCAGCAAAGTGAGTGGATTCTTGTACGATGATTCTAAGTGAAATAAGTCACAGAGAAAAAGAAACTTATCATAAGATATCACTTATGAAGATCCTGTATACATGGCTACACATGAACTGAGTTAGGAATGATAACAGAGTAACGAATCTTATCATAACATATCACTCATAGGTTGAATGAACACATGGCTCCATATGAACTGAATTACAAACACAACAGAGTCACACATTTAGAAAACAATGTTCTGCCTGCTTAAGGGGAAAGGCGAGGTGGGTTGATGCATAAAACCACAGTTTTAAATTAACACAGATACTGTTACATAAACTAAGTATGTAATAGACAACACCTACTCCCCGCACAATGAACTGGACTCAACACCCCCTATTTATTGCAGAGGAATATATCTGACTCTGAGTATTTTAAATCATATGTATTCTCATGTCTCCATAAAGGAATCATATGTGTGTATAATTGCATGAACACATCACTGAAATTCAGCTAAATCCCCTTAAAAAATAAGTTTCAAAAGCAAAATGCAAAAACAGCGAAACAGAAAGAAATCTTAAAAATTACGTTCAGGGCCTGTGATCCAACCTGGATTGACCACCTTTACACCCACAGCTGGATGAGACATAAGACTGGACACTTGGGGCTGACAAGATTGCTGAGGTTGTGTGAGCAAATGAACACCACTTAGAGCAATAAGGTGTGCTACGCATTCTAGTGGTCCCAACTCTCCAGGTTTAAGGGAATCTTCCTACAGTTAAAACATGCATGGGAAACCCAGTGGATGGTACACTGTGTAATTGGGAAAGTTTTCTAAAAGGTACCTCATTTTTCCTTTTGTCGTGCTCGGCTTCACCATTCCATCTGCATTGCTAAAAATCTCCCCACTTGGAGTGTCAGCGCCTTTACCCTCCTGTTATGCACAGTTTGCAAATTGTGCAGAGGATGGACAGGAAGAGAGAAAACAAATGAGAGATTAGCTGTAGGTGTTTGGATGGGCATATATCACTCTACTTTCCCATCAGGAAGAAGCATTAACCAAAGGCTCAGCCTGAAGCCCCGGAACCGGACTAGGGCCTAAATCCATCCTGCAGTATTGCAGCCAGCTCACAAATAGGCGATTTGAAAAATGGAAATCAGGGGCACAGCAATTCACAAACTTGCAGAGTTATAAAGGACAACTATCATCCAGAAATATATTGAGGTAAGGCCATGAAGAAGATTTGAATGCAAGGCAGATTTGAAGGAAACAGATTTCAAGAGGTACATTGGAGTCATCTTTAAAGCACATGAAAAGCGACAGAACTTCGACAATGTTGCCCTTAGCTGAAAAGGGTGTATGTGTATTTTCTTGAATATATTTGGGAAAAAATGCATACGCCCTTTTTGGCCAAGCAAGCCATCAGGCATTGAAAATCCACACTACATAGAAGTGTCCCTTACCTCCAGTCAAAAGGGCCATCCACAAATAGTGTGAAAACCACAAATGCAGGATAGGCCATGGAGAAAATGGAGCCTGTTTACACCGATGGACAGGATGTAAATTGCCAACAGCCTCTCTGCAGAACTGTATGTTGTTTTCTAAAACAGAGCTACAGAGCATAGCACACTTCCACTCATGGGCGTGTATTTTGGGAAAACTAAAAATCCGCAACACACAGCCAGCACAAAGTTTAGGGCTGCTCTGTTTACAAGAACCTCGACTTCGGTACACTTTAAATATCCCAGGAAAGGAAAAAAATGGATATAGATGTTGTGGTACTTATATACAATGGAATGTCACTCAGACATAAAATCAATGTCATAAGGCCAATAGCAGCATAATGAGTGGCTTTAGGTACGATGATGCTAAGTGAAATGAGCCACAAAGAAACAGAAACTTATTGTAATATATCACTTATAGAGGGAATGTAAACATGGCTACACATGAACTGAATTTCAAAAGAGAACAGAGTTACACATTTAGAAAACACACTTATGCCTCCTTAAGGGGAAAGGTGACGTGGGGTGATGTGTAAAAGCAGAGTTTGAAATTAGCACAGATACCATTCCATATACCAAATATGTAATAGACAAGACCTACTCCTTTCTCAATGAACTGGACACAAAACACCCTATTCACTGAAGAGGAATTTATCTGACTGGTAACAATCTTGAAACCTATGTATTTATATGTCTCCATAATGGAATCAAGTGTATGTAGATTGGCATAAACACAGATCAATGGAACAGGACAGAAAGCCCAGAGTTAAACCTACATACCTATGGCTATCTCATCTATGACAAAGGAGCTAAGGATATACAATGGAGAAAAGACAGTCTCTTCAGTAATTGGTGCTGGGAAAACTGGACCCCTACACATAAAAGAATGAAATTAGAACACTCCATAACAGCATACACAAAAATAAACTCTAAATGGATTAGAGATCTAAATATAAGACCAGACACTATAAAACACTTAGAGGAAACCATAGGCAGAACACTCTATGACATAAATCACAGCAAGATCCTTTTTGACTCACCTTCTAGAGAAATGGATATAAAAACAGAAATCAACAAATGGGACCTAATAAAACTTAAAAGCTTTTACACGGTACAGGAAAACATAAACAAGATGCAAAAACAACCCTCAGAATGGGAGAAAATATTTTCAAATGGAGCAATTGACAAAGGATTAATCTCCAAACTTTACAAGCACATCATGTAGCTCAATATCACAAAAACAAACAACCCAATCCAAAAACGGCCAGAAGACCTAAATAGACATTTCTCTAAAGAAGATATACAGATTACCAAGAAACACATGAAAGGATGCTGAACATCACTAATCATTAGAGAAATGCAAATCATAACTATCGTGAGGTATCACCACACAGCAGTCAGAGTGGCAATCATCAAAAAAATCTACAAAACAATAAATGCCGGAGAGGCCTTTATTGGAGAAAAGGGAACACACTTGCACTGTGGGTGGGAACATAAATTGATATGGGCACTAGGGAGAACAGTACGGAGGTTCCTCTATATAACTAACAATAGAGGTACCATACGACACAACAATCCAACTACTGGGCATTTGCCTTGCGAAAACCATAATTCAAAAAGAGTTATGTACAAAAATGTTCATTGCAGCTCTATTTACAATAGCTTGGACATGGAAGCAACCTAAGTGTCCATCGACAGATGAATGGATAAAGAATATCTGTCACATATATACAATGGAATATTACTCAGCCATAAAAAGAAGCAAAACTGAGTTATTTGTACTGAGGTGGATGGACTTAGAATCTGTCCTACACAGTGAAGTAAGTCAGAAAGTGAAAAACAAATACTGTATGTTAACAGAGATATACGGAATCTAAAGAAAAAAAAAAGATTTTGAAGAACCTAGTGGCAGGACAGGATTAAGACACAGACATAGAGAAAGGTCTTGAGGACACCGGAAGGGGGATGGGTAAGCTGAGACGAAGTGTCAGAGTGGCATGGACATAAATACATTACCAAATGTAACACCGATAGCTACTGAGAATCAGCCACATAGAACAGGGAGATCAGCTCGGTGCTTTGTGACCACATAAAGGGGTGTGATATGGAATGTGGGAGGGAGATGCAAGAGGGAGGGGATCTGGTGATATTTGTATATGTATAGCTGATTCACTTTGTTATACAGCAGAAACTAAGACTCCATTGTAAAACAATTATACTCCCATAAACGTGTAAAAGGAAAAAAAAAGCAAAAGAAAGCCCAGGGATAAACCTACACACCTATGGTCAACTAATCTATGACAAAGGAGGCAAGACTATACAATGGAGATAAGACAGTCTCTTCAATCATTGGTGCTGGGAAATATGGACAGCTACATGTAAAAGAATGAAATTAGAACACTCCCCAACACCATACATAAAAATATATTCAAAATGGATTAGAGACCTTAATGTAAGACCGGACAGTATAAAACTCTGAGAGGAAAACTTATGAAGGATACTCTGACATAAATCACAGCAAGATCTTTTTTGATCCACCTCCTATAGTAATGAAATAAAAAAGTAAACTAAACAGATGGGACCTAATGAAATGTAAAAGCTTTTGCAAAGCAAAGGAAACTACAAACAAGACGAAAAGACAACCCTCAGAATGGCAGAACGTATTTGCCAATGAATCAATGGACAAATAATTAATCTCCAATATATATAAGCAGCTCATGCAGCTCAATATTAATAAAACAAACAACCCAATACAAAAATGGAAGAAGATCTAAATAGACATTTCTTCCAAGAAGACATAGAGATGGCCAGTACGCACATGAAAATCTGCTCAACATCACTAATTATTAGAGAAATGGAAATCGAAAGTACAATGAGGTATCACGTCACACCTGTTAGAATGGGCATCATCAGAAAATCTACAAACAACAAATGCTGGAGAGGGTGTGGAGAAAAGGAACCTTCTTCCACTATTGCTGGGAATGTAAATCGATATAGTCTCTATGGAGAACAGTATGGAGGTACCTTAAAAAACTAAAAATAGAATTACCATATAATCCAGCAATCCCACTACTGGGCATATACCAGAGAAAACCATAAATCAAAAAGACACATTCACCACAATGTTCATTGCAGTACTATTTACAATAGCCAGGTAATGAAAGCAACCTAAGTGCCCACAGACAGATGAATGGATAAAGATGTGGTACATATATACAATGGAATATTACTCAGCCATACATAGGAATGAAATTGGGTCATTTGTAGAGAACTTGATGGATCTAGAGACTGTCACACAGAGTGAAGTAAGTCAGAAAGAGAAAAATATTGTATGTTAATGCATATATGTGGAACCTACAAAAATGGTAAAGAGGAACCGGTTTGCAGGGCAGAGATAGAGACACAGATGTAGAGAACAAACATATGTACACCAAGGTGGGAACCAAATGTGAGGGTGGTGGTGGGATGAATTGGGAGACTGGGATTCACATGTGCACACATATGTATAAAATAGATATCCAGTTAAGAACCTGCTGTATAAAAGAAATAAATAAATTTTAAAAAAATTAAAAATAAATAAATAACATTTAATAAAATAAACCAAAAAACGTTTTCCCTTCACATAGATGTCTTTATATTAATGCATTATTTTCATGTTTATATCTCCAAATTAAAAAAAAAAAGAGGAATAAAATCTACCTTGAACCAAAAAGAAAAAAAGAAATAAATAAATAAACAGAACCCCTCAGTTATACAGAGGATAATCGTATTAGGGCACTTGCTCCAGTTGTAAAAAATTCTAAAGTTGGTCAGAGGTGGGAAATCGGATCCCATGCAGTGAGCAGCGCTCCCCCCCCACAAGGAACATCCTCACTGCAAAGCTGGGGGACTGTGTCGAGGCATCTGTGAGTAAATGTGAGCTGAGCCCCAGTCCTGCTGCAGCTGAACTCTCCCCACCCTTTCCAGGTAAAACAGCTGAATATATACAAGAACTTGCAAGCCTAGAGGAAGGGCTGTGGAGCCACACCAACGACAGCACACATGCCGACTTGGTGCCTGCTGGCCAGCCAGGATGGTCCTGGCCCCTGATGCTCTTCTGGAAGCTTTCCATTTCCCTACCTGAGATACCCCTCCTGCCACGGCCCCCACTGCTTTTTTACTTCCTCACCTCTGCCTGGGGAGAAATTCCAGCGGCAGGTATGGGTGACACATCCTCTTCTTTAGCAGGTGGCAGCCTGGCAACTCCTGCAGAAAGTCCAGCAGAGCCCCACTAACACTGGGCCACCCACAAAGCCATGGCCCCTCACTCCCTCCCACCACCCCAGCCACGACACTGCTGACGGGGCAGAGAATATGGCGTCAGGCACAGCTACAGGGACTCTTGCTGACTGGAGAGGTGTTTATATTGACCTCAACCAAGGCACACCTGGGGAGGGCTGGCAGGCAGTGTCAGGCTGCCCAAATCAGCCAATCCTCACCCCTCAGGGGATCACAGTTGCAGAAAATGAAACTTGCTAAACGGGCCACGGCCAAGGAACAGGTGTGGGCTCTTGAGAGTCAGGATAGACAAGGGGCTTCAGCTGCGGCTTTTTTTCTCATCATTTTATCTGGTCCATGAGTGGAAAACAACTTCAAGAAGACCCTATACTAATGAGAGGAACCCAGGAGTCAGGGAGAGGAGTGATGGTGTGTGGAGACAGAGGCCTGGTGCCCTGGCTGCAGTGGAAGTGTCTGGAAGACCACGCCGAGAGAGGCTGCACAGAGTGATAGCCAGGGTCACAGACCTGTCAGGGCTGCTGTTTGTTAGTTCAAGTCCTGCTCTGAGGCGTTCTGTGTCAGCTGTGAGCTACAGGTGAGCTGGGGGTTCTCTGCAATGTGGGCTATGTGCACAGTTCTTGTGTGTCCAGCCCTGCTTGGGTACCTGCCCAGGGGAGCTACGTATCCTGGGAAGGGCCTGACTATGAGAGCCCAATGGGCTGCTGGGTAACTTCACAGGTGAGCTCCATACCCTGGGAGGGACTTGACCACGAGGGCCCCGTGGGCTGTGGGGTGGGGGGTGCAGCCCAGGTGAGCTCCATATCCTGGGATTGGCCTGACCACGAGAGTCCCATTGGCTGCTGGGGACCTGGTAAAGGATATCAGGACAGTCAGTGAAGCCACCGAGGATATACATCCAGTAGCTCCTATTTCCTACACCCTGCTGGTCATTCTACCATCCACCAGGCCATGGCATTCTGTATTAGACTTCAATGATGCCTTCTTCTGTATTCCATTCATCTCAGAGTCACAAGGATTTTTGGTTTGTTAGTGGCAGGACACAACATGCAACCAAAGCAATAATGCTGGGCCGTCCTTCCCCAATGGTTCAAAAATACCCACACCATCATTGGGGAAATGTCCTCTAAAGACCTAAAAGTTCTACCTCTGTAAAAGGGAACCCTCCTTCAATATGCAGAGGACATTCTGATCGCCAGGCCTACTAAAGACGCCTCTGAACTACCTAGTCAAGAAAGGATAGAAGGTGTCCAAGAAAAAGGCTCAAATATCCCAGGCTAAGGTGACATGCCTGGGCTTCATTCTCACAGATATTCGGAGAAACACATCCCAGGATAGGGAAGAAGCCATTTGCAGCCTTACCTCTTCTAAAACTAGAAGACAGCTTAGGGGTTCCTGGGGAGGCCAAGGTTTTCTGCATCTGGATCCCTAACTACAGTCTAATAGCTGGGCCTCTACATGAAACACTGACACGAAAAGATGATGATCCTTTTGAATAGAATCCAGAAGCAGCCTTTCAAGAATGGAAAGAGCAGTCAATTCAGACCCTTGCCCAGGAACTCCCTAATTTAGCTAAACCCTTTGACCTTTACATACCCGGTCATAGGTTAATCGCCCTTGGAGCCTTAGTGCAAAAACTGGGACCACTTGAAATGGAGCAACGCAAGAATGCCCTTCAGGTATGATAAACTATGGTCACCAAGGGCTTTGCGCAGCGACTCATCAGGCCAGGATACTGGGGTATCTAAAAAGCTGAATCAGAAGGCCGCAAGGCCAGGTCCCTCCTAAGGGAAAAGGACCCCACGTGGTGATCCTAACCACCCATCATGCCCTGAAGTTGAAGGGGTCGCTCTGTGGACACACTGACCTCGAGTGAGGAGGCCCTCCAACTCCAACCTCCAGAGAGACAAACGGGGGCAACAGGCCCCCCAAATGACTCGTGTGACCATCACTTGACCTGGAGTTTCTCTCAGAAAACAACAAGACTGTGCCCCGAAAGAGCAGACTACTGCTTGCAGGACTTACTGCACCCAGAGGGGAGCTAATAAGCTTGGCGGGGGAAACGTATATCATGCTTTCACCATAGAAAGCCCTACAGACACCGCGGTGATGGTGGTCAATATGACTGGCTGGACTGCTGGCTACTTCTAAAGGCCGTTGACTCAGTGGACGTCATGGTCCTGGATCACCACTGACCCTTGACTGTCTGGGAGTTGTGCGGGCAGGGCTCTGACACATGGTGCTGTGTGTACATTAATTCAGGGACCTAATTAAAGAAAGCACAGACTAGTGGTCAGAGCATCTAGGCTGGCAAAAAACGTCAGCCTAAGGTCGCCGAACAAATGTGGGGTGGGGTGAAACCTGCCACCGCAGCATCTCTGCGCATCCCTTTCCTGGACCCTTAAAGGTCATTAGAATCTATAACACTTCCAATGCTGGTGCTCAGGCGGACGAGAAGTGAGGCAGGAGGCCTTGGGACAATCAACCTCACCTGGAGGCTGGTGGGGAGATGTTTTGCCCCTCCCCCCATGTATCAGGGCGCCCAACACAGCATGAAGCAGTTACAAAAGAGGGGTCTGCACCCTCAACACCCCAAGAATGAGGAACAGAACCAAAAGCCGAGGAGGTGTTCATCTCCGGCAACATTCATTAAAAACTCCTGGGAGATAAAAAGAGAATCTGGGCAATAA
This sequence comes from Mesoplodon bidens, assembly GCF_964165515.1. Lineage (NCBI taxonomy): Eukaryota > Metazoa > Chordata > Mammalia > Artiodactyla > Ziphiidae > Mesoplodon > Mesoplodon bidens. The sequence goes on along the minus strand of NW_027671930.1, from coordinate 28,548 downwards.
AATAAAGTCTAACCTGTTTTTCCTTTGTGCTTTGTCTAATTTCACGTGCTCCTAGGGTTCCGCATGCAGAGGTCCCACACCCGGCACTTCAGACCAGATTTCCTAGTTCAGAATGGCTGGGTCGACACCTCAGCTAGTGGGGTCCCATGCAGACTCCACGGCATAGAGCCTGAGCTGCAGCCAACCCAGCCCTCGAGAGCTCCATCCCCTCCCTCCCACTGACGCTGCCGGGATCCCTACACAGCAGCCCAGCCCACAGCCCGTGGGGGAGTGCACGCACTCACCTCTCCTTTCTGTTTTCAAAATAATGTTTCCTTTGCTTCTGAACCAAACTCAGTCTTGATCTGTTGGCTCCAATGACACTGGGCACGGGGACTCCTGTTGGGGTCCACTCTGGAGGATCAGTAACAGAAATTGAGAACATTGTAACTTCAATGAACAGATGTGTGAGCCAAACTGTAGTTAACATAGAGCAGTGTATATCGCTCGGGTAAAATAAGATGTTTCTAAGACTTACATTTGATATTTCCATCACCTTCCTATAAGCAAGTTCAGTGAAGACGTTGGTCTTATTTGTCAGGTCAACATTAGAGAAATGAAGTGATTTATTTCCATGGATGTACATCGAATACTCTTGGCTGAAGCTTCAATGGTGTTTTCAATGCTTTTCCATTGAAAATGATACCTCTCTTTCAGCTCACCCATTTCTGAGAAGTATAAAATCTTATAATTTATTATTACCAAAGGGGAAAGGTAGGAGAAGGGATAAATTAACAGTTTGGGATTAACACATACACACTGCTATGTATAAAATAGATTATCAACAAGGAACTACTGTATAGCACAGGGAACTACACTGAATATTTTGCAATAACCTATAAGGGGAAATAATCTGAAAAAGAATAGATATTTTTATTGACATCATCTATCAATGACAGACAAAATGTAACCTAAGCAAGGCCAATGGTGAGCGCTTCTGACCCTGAAGATTTCAATCATCTAAAGTTTGGGCTCTGCCTATTTCCCAAGGCCCTTAATGGACATGCGTGTAGCCGTAGCCTAAAAATTCCCCAGTTTGGGGTTCGGGGAGGCACTGATTTGGAAAAATCCCTGGTGTTCTCCTTACATGCACGGGACCCTTCCTACAGCTAAAACATGCCTGTCACACCTAGAGGATAGTATACCATTTGATCGGAAAGAGTTTGGAAAAGGCACCTCATCTCCTCATCGCCTGGTGCTTGGGTTCACCCCTCCAGCATCTTTCCTAACAACCTCCTCACTTGGGCATATCAGCACCGTCAACATCCTGTTGCACACAGTTTGGAATTTGTCCAGAGGATGAAGCGGAAGGATGAGAAAAATTTAGAGACAAGTCTTAGGTGTTCGGACAGGCACATGCCACTCTAATTTTCAATCCGGAAGACAAATTCATCAAAGGCTAGATTTGCCCACGGAAACAGAATAGGGCTAGAGGTAATCCCGCTGTTTTGTGTCCAGTTTCCATAAACACAAGTTGAATAATGGAACTCAGGGTCTCTAAAATTCGTGAAACTGCAGAGTTGAAAATATCTATCGTCGAAAAATGTCTTGAGGTAAGTCACAGAAAAGGACTTGTAAGCAAGGGAGAGTGGCAGGACACATATTTGAACAGGTAGAAAGGACTCCCCGTTAAAGTACAAGAAAAGGGTCTGAACTTCGCCAATGATGCTGTTGGCCAAAAAGGGCGTATGCATTTTTTCTGAATATATTCAAGTAAAGGCCATACACACTTTTTATCCAACCAAACAGGTGGACACTGGAAATCAATACTACAAAATGTATCACTTCACATCAGTCAGAAGGGCCATCCACGTAAAGTGTAAACACCAGAAATGCAGGACAGGGCAAGGAGAAAAGGGAGCCCTGTGAGGCTGATAGTGGAAATGCAATTTGCCAACAGCCACTCTGGCGAAGTGTATTGTGTTTGCTAAAACATCTAAAAAATGAGCTACAGAGCATAGGGCACTTGCACTCATGGGCGTATACCTTGGGGAAAACAAAAATCGACAGAAAACAGGCACCCCAACGTTTACCACCTCTCTGTTAAAAAGGGCCTCAACTTGGATATAACCTAAATGTCCCTGGAAGGATAAAATGGATAAAAGAGATGGGGTACTTATGTAGAGTGGAATATGACTCATCCAGAAATCAATGAAATAAGGCCAGTTGGAACAACTCTGGAGGAGTTACATACGATCATTCTAAGTGACATATGTCAGAAAGAAAAAGACACATATCATAAGATGTCACTTAAAGGTGGAATCAAAAATGGCTACACATGAAATAAATTACAATACAGAAACATAGTCAAATATGTAGAAAATAGACATAAGGCTGCTAAATGGGAAAGGTGGGGAATGATGAGGTATTATCCAGGAGGTTGAAATTAGCAAAGATACCATTCCAAGTACCAAATTGAATAACTGACAAGGCCTACACGGTACCTCAAAGAACTGCACTCAGTCCACTCAAGTCACTGGAAAATAATACATATGACTGGTAAGCATCTGAAAAGGAATTTATTGTTGTCTCACAGAACATGAATCAAGTGGACAGGAGCAAAAAACACAGCTTTGAAAATCAGCTGTAACCAATATAAAAATAAATTTAAAAATATTTATTAAAACAGTGAGACAGACAAAAATTCTTACAACTTTTGTTGAAGGTCTACGATGTAACATGAATTGAACACATGTAGACCCACAGCAGGATGATATATAAGGCTGGAAGCTATGCACGCTAAGAGATGTTAGAGAGGCTTGGTGAGAAAATGCAGACCTTTTAAAGTAATACTGCCTGGTACCCATTCCATGGGTCCCAAATCTGCAGGTTCAAGGGAATCTTCTGACAGTGAAAACATGCCTGGGAAACTGAGATGAATGTACACCATGTGCTCAGGAAAAGGTGTCTAAAATGCACCTCATTTTTTATCTCCTGGTGCTGAGGTTCGCCATTCCAGCCACATTACTAACAATCTCCCCACTTGGAGAATCAGCACCTTTAACCTCCTGTTTTACACAGTTTTCAATTTGTGCAGAGGATAAATGGGAAGAGGGGGAACCAATGAGAGGTTAGCTGTAGGAGTTTTGACAGGCACATGCCACTCCATTTTCCCATTAGGAAGAAGAATTAACCAAAGGCTCAGCCTGCCTCCCCAGAACCGGAATAGGGCCGGAAGCAATCCAATGGTTTGGCATACAACACACAAAAAAAGCGAGTTGCAAAATGCAGCTCAGGAGCAGACAATTCAGAGACCTGCAAAGATATAAATGATAACCAACGTCCAAAAATATATTCAGGTAAGGCAACGAAGAGGATCTGAATGAGAGGCAGAATTGCAGGAAACAGATTTCAAAAGGTAGATTCTACTCACATTGAAATCATATGAAAAGCAGCAGAATTTCTAAAATGATGCAGTTGGGCAAAAGGGTGTATCTGTTTTTTTCGTGAATATCTTCAGGAAAAAAACACAGACAGAGTTTTTGGCCAACCAAGCAAGAGGGAAATGCATATCCGCACAACAAAGAAGTCTCAATTTCCACTGCTCAGAAAGGCCATCCAAAAAATGTGTACAAACCAGAAATGCAGGAGAGGCCATGGGAAACAGGGAGCCAAGTCACGCTGATGGGTGGGGTATAAATATCCAAGAGCCACTCTGAAGAAGTGTATGCTGTTTCCTAAAACATCTAAAATACAAAGCCCCCGAGCAAAGGGGACTTCAACTCATGGGCATATAACTTGGGAAGACTAAATAGCAATAAGACACAGGCACCCCAAAGTTTAGGGCTGCTCTGCATACAAGAACCTCAACTTTGGTACACCTAAAATATCCCAGGAAAAACAGAAATGCATAAAGTACTTGTGGTAATTTTGTACAACGGAATATCACTCAGACGTGAAATCAATGTATATAAGGCCAGTAGCAGCATAATGAGTGGATTTAAGTATGATGATTCTAAGGGAAATTAGTCACACAGAAAAAAGAATCTTATCATAAGATATCACTTATAGAGGAAATATCAATATCACAACACATGAACTGAATTAGGAAAGAGAACAAAGTCTCACGTTTAGGAAAAAAAATCTTATGCCTGCTTCAGGAGAAAGGAGAGGTGGGGTGATGCATAAAACCAGAGTTTGATATTAACACAGGTACCATTCCATAAACCAAATACAGAATAGACAAGACCTACAACTTCCTCAGTGAACGGGACTCAACACCGCTATTTCCCGCATAGGTATATATCTGACAAGTAAGAATCTTAAAACCTATGTATTAATATGTCTTCGTAAGGGAACCAATTGTGTCTAGACTGGCATAAACTAGTCAGTGATAATCAGCTCAACCCCATTATAAACATGAATTTCACAAACAAAACCAAAAAACAGCGAAATTCTTACACAATTCCTTCAAAGGTTCTGATGAAACCTGGAATGACCCTATCGGCAAAGACAGCTGGATGAGATATAAGGCTGGAGACTTGGGACTGAGAGGACTGGTGAGATTGGGAGAGAAAATCAGACCCTTAAAGTAGTAATGCATGCAACCATTCCATGGGTCCCAAATCTCCAGGTAGAAGGGAATATCACTACAGTTATAACATGTATGGGAAACCTAGAGAATGGACAACCTGTCATGGCAAAAGTTTCTAAAACTCTCCTAATTTTTCTTCTCCTTCTGCTCCAGTTTGGTATTCCAACTGCTTTACTATCAATCTCCCAACTTAGGAGAGTCAGCCCCTATAACCTCCTGGTGCACACAGTTTGCTAATTGTGCAGAGGATGAAAGGGAAGAGGGAGAACCTATCAGAGAGTAGATGTAGGCATTTGGACGGGCACATGTCACTCTAATTTCCCGTCAGCAAGAAGAATTAACCAAAGCCTCAGCCACCCACAGGGAACCAATATAGCCACCCCTGGAACCAGTATAGGTCCTGAAGCAAAATTGTGGATTTGCGGCCGGCTCACAAAAATGGGATTTGAAAATTGGGGATCAGGGGCACAGCAATTCACAAACCTGCAGAGTTATAAAGGACTACTCTCTTCCAAAATCTCTTGAGGGAAGGTAAAGAAGGGGACTTGAAAATGAGGCAGAAATGCACAAAACGTATTTCAAGAGGTAAATTGGAATCACCTTTAAAGTACAGGAAAAGCATCACAACTTGGACAGTGATGCCGTTGGCCAAAAAGGGCGTATGCCTTTTCTCCTGAATATATTCAGGAGAAAACGCATACGCCGTTTCTGGCCAATTAAGCAAGCACACAAAGCAAATGCACACTACAAAGAATTGTCACTTCCCACCGGTCAAAAGGGACATCCGAATATCTGTAAAAACCAGAAAGGCAAGAGAGAGTTGACAAGGGCATGAAGCAATGTGATCCCAATGGTTATGGAGGAATGTAATGACAAGCACATGGAGCATTGTGATGACAAGATTATGTAGCATTTTGCTGACAAAGGCAAGGAGCATTGTGATGACAAGCTTCATGGAGCACTGTGATGACAAGTGTCACGGAGCATTGTGATTACAGGGATCATGGAGCATTGGGATGACAAGGGCATGGATCACTGTGATGACAAGGGTTATGGAGCATTTTGATGACAAGAGTCCCAGAACGTTGTGTTGTCAGGGTTCATGGAGCGTTGTGATGACAGTGGTCATGGAGCATTGTGATGACAGGGGTCATGGAGCATTGTGATGAGAAGGTGAAGGAGCATTGGGCTGAAAATGCTCATGGAGTATTGTGATGAAATGGGTCATGGAGCATTGTGATGACAAGGTACTGGAGCATTGTGATGAGAAGACCATGGAGCCTTGTGATGACAAGTCTCAAGGAGCATTCTGATGAAAAGGGGCATTGGGCATTGTGATTACAGGAGTCTTGGAGCATTGTGATGACAAGGGCATGAAGCATTAGGATGAGAAGGCCATGGAGCGTTCTGATGTCATGCATCATGGAGCTTTGTGATGACAAGGGCATGGAGCATTGTGATTACAGGGTTCTTGGAGCACTGTGATGAAAAGGGTATGGATCATTGTCATGAAAAAGGCATGGAGCCTTGTCATGACAGGGTTCAAGGAGCATACTGAAGACAAGTGTCAGGGAGCATTGTGATGACAAGGGTATTGAGAATTGTGATGACAAAGGTCATGGAGCATTGTGATGAGAAGAAATGGATAATTGTTATGACAAGTGTCAAGGGGCGTTGTGATGATAAGTGTTATGGAACATTGTGATCACAAGGATTTGGAGCATTGTGATGACAGAGGTCATGGAGCATTTTGATTTCATTGTGATGACAATAGCCTGAACCATTATGATGTTGCACATGGTGCATTGTGATGACAGGGTTCATGGAGCATTGAGATGAAAAGGGGCATGGAGTATTGTTATTACAAGAGTCTTGGAGCATTGTGATGACATGGGCATGGAGCATCATGAATGAGAAGGCCATGGAGCATTCTGATGACATGCGTCATGGAGCTTTGTGATGACAAGGGCATGGAGCATTGTGATTACAGGGTTCTTGGAGCATTGTGATGACAAGGGTCATTGAGCCTTGTGATGACAAGGCTGTGGAACATTGTGATGGCTGTGGTCATGAAGCATTGTTATGACAGGAGTAATGGAGCATTGTGATGAGAAGGGCATGGAGCATTGGTCTGAAATGTTTCATGGATTATTGTGATGAGAGTGGGCATGGAGCATTGTGATGACAAGGACACTGAACACTGTGATACATGGGTCATGGTGGATTGTAATGACAAGGGCATGGAGCATTGTGATGAGAAGGGCATCGGGCATTGTGATGACAAGCATCATGGGGCTTTGTGATGACAAGGGCATGGAACAATGTGATGAGAGCGTTCATGGAGCATTGTGATGAAAATGACTTGGAGCATTTTGATGACAGGGGCATGGAGCATTGGTCTGATAAGTTTCATGGATAATTGTGTTGAGAGTGGGCATGGCACATTGGGATGATAAGGTCATGGAGCATTGGGAAGACAAGGTCATGGAATATTGTGAAGACAGGTGTCTGGGAGCATTGTGATGACATATTTCATGGCCCATTGTGATGACATTGGCATGGTGCATTGTGATGCCAAGTGTTATGGAGGATTGTGATGACAAAGGTAATGGAGCATTGTGATGACAAGGGCTTGGAGCACTGTGATGACAAGAGCATGTAACACTGTTATGAGAACTGTCATGGAGCATTGTGATGACAAGGACGTGGAGAATTTTGATAAAAAGGTACATGGAGTATTGTGATGATCAGGGCATGGATCATTGTGATTGCAAGACCGTGGAGCACTGTGATGAGAAGACCATGGATAATTGTGATGACGAGCATCATGGAGCACTCTAATGACAAGGGGCATGGAGCATTGTGATGACACGGGTCATGGATCATTGTGATGACAAGTGTCACGGAGCATTCTGATGACAAGCTTGTGGAGTATTGTGATGACAATGGCATGGAGCATTGTGATGAAAAGGGCATGGATCATTGTGATGAAAAATGCATGGAGACATGTCATGACAGGGTTCAAGGAGCATACTGACGACAAGTCTCAGGGAGCATTGTGATGACAAGTGTATTGAGAATTGTGATGACAAAGGTCATGGAGCATTGTGATGAGAAGTCCATGGATAATTGTGATGACCAGCGGCATGGGGCGTTGTGATGGCAAGTGTTATGGAACATTGTGATCACAAGGGTTTGGAGCATTGTGATGACAGAGGTCATGGAGAATTTTGATTTCATTGTGATGACAATAGCATGAAGCATTATGATAGTGGGCATGGTGCATTGTGATGACAGGGTTCATGGAGCAATGAGATGAAAAGGGGCATGGAGCATGGTGATTACAGGGGTCTTGGAGCATTGTGGTGACAAGGGTCATGGAGCCTTGTGATGACAAGGCCGTGGAACATGGTGATGGAAGGGGTCATGGAGCATTGTTATGACAGGGGTAATGGAGCATTGTGATGACAAGGGCATGGAGCATTGGGCTGAAAATATTCATGGAGTATTGTGATGACAGGGGTCATGGAACATTGTGATGACAATGGAATGGAGCACTGTGATGACAAGTTCCTGGAGCATTGTGATGAGAAAACCATGGAGCCTTATAATGAAAAGTCTCATGGAGCATTCTGATGAAAAGGGGCAGGGAGCATTGTGATTGCAGTGGTCTTGGAGCATTGTGATGACAAGGGCATGGAGCATTGTGATGACAAGGCAATGGAGCATTCTGACAGGCGTCATGGAGCTTTGTGATGACAAGGGCATGGAGCATTGTGATTACAGGGGTCTTGGAGCATTGTGATGAAAAGAGCATGGATCATTCTTATGAAAAAGACATGGAGCCTTGTCATGACAGGTTTCAAGGAGCATACAGACAACAATAGTCAGGGAGCATTTTGATGACCTGTGTATTGAGCACTGTGATGACAAAGGTCATGGAGCATTGTGACGACAAGGACATGGAGTATTGTGATGACAAGCACATGGAGCTTGCTATGACAGGGCTCATGGAGCATTGCGATGACAAGTGCATTGAGAATTGTGATGACAAAGCATGTAACACTTTGATGAGAAGTGTCATGGAGCATAGTGATGCCAGGTACGTGGAGAATTGTGATGACAGGGACATGGAGCAGTGTGATGACAAGGGCATGGACCATGGTGATGGCAAGACCGTGGAGCATTGTGATGAGAAGACCATGGATAATTGTGATGACAAGCCTCATGGAGCACTGTAATGACAAGGGGTGTGGAGCATTGTGATGACAGGGGTCATGGAGCATTGTTATGACAGGGGTAATTGAGCATGGTGATGAGAAGTGCATGGAGCATTGGTCTGAAATATTTCATGGATTATTGTGATGAGAGTGGGCATGGAGCATTGTGATGACAAGGGCACGGAACACAGTGATACATGGGTCATGGAGGATTGTAATGACAACGGCATGGAGCATTGTGATGAGAAGGCCATGTAGCATTCTGATGACATGCGTCATGGAGCTTTGTGATGACAAGGGCATGGAGCATTGTGATTACAGGGTTCTTGGAGCTTTGTGATGACAAGGGTCATGGAGCCTTGTGATGACAAGGCCGTGGAACGTTGTGATGGCATGGTTCATGGAGCATTGTGATGACAAGGGCAGCAGCATTGTTCTGAAATTTTTCATGGATTATTGTGATGAGAGTTGGCATTGAGCATTGTAATGACAAGGGCACGGAACACAGTGATACATGGGTCATGGAGGATTGTAATGACAAGGGCATGGAGCATTGTGATGAAAAGGGCATCGAGTAGTGTGATAAATGTCATGGAGCTTTTTGATGACAGTTGCATGGATCAAAGTGATGAGAGGGTCCATGGAGCATTGTGATGACAATGGCATGGAGCACTGTGATGCCAAGGGTCATGGAGCTTTGTGATGACAAAGGTCATGGAGCATTTTGATGACAAGGGCGTGGTGCCTTGTGATGAGAAGGGCAGGGAGCATTGTGATGACAGGGTCATGGAGCATTTTGATGCAAAGGGTCATGGAGCATTTTGATGACAGGGGTTATGGAGCACTGTGATGTCAGGGGTCATCGAACATTGTGATGATAAGTGCATGTAGCATTGTGATGACAGGAGTCATGGAACATTGTGATGACAGCGGTGAGGGAGTACTGTGATGAATAGTGATGTAACATTGTGATATCAGTGGTGAGAGAGCATTTTGATGAGAAGTGCATGGAGCATTGTGATGACAAGGTATAAGGGGCATTGTGATGACAAGATTGTGGAGCACTGTGATGACAAGCGCATGGCACATTGTGATGACAAGGGTCATGGAGCATTGTGCTGACAAGCCCATGGAGCATTGTGATGACAAGGGTCATGGAGCATTGTGTTGAGAAAGGAATAGAGCATTGTGATGACATGGGTCAAAGAGCATTGTGATGAAAACTTCATGGAGCACTGTGGTTAAAAATTCATAGAGACTGTTGATGATGAAGGCATGGACCATTGTGATGACAAAGGTCATGAAGCATTGTGATGACTGGAGTCACGGAGCATTGTGATGACAGGGGTCATGGAGCATTGTGATGACAAGGGCATGGAGCGTTGGTCTAATAAGTTTCATGGATTATTGCGATGACAGTTGGAATGGCACACTGTGATGGCAAGGGAATGGAGTATTGTGATGACAAGGTCATGCAGTATTATGAAGACAGGTGTCAGGGAGCATTGTGATGACATATGTAATGGCCCATTGTGATGACAGTGGCATGGAGCATTGTGATGCCAAGTATCATGGAGGATTCTGATGACAAAGATAATGGAGCATTGTGATGACAATGGCTTGGAGTATTGTGATGACAAGGGTCAGGGAGCATTGTGCCAACAAGTACATGGAGAATTGTGATGACAAGGGTCATGGAGCATTCTGATGACAATCTTGTGGAGTATTTTGATGACAATGGCATGGAGCATTGTGATGAAAATGGCATGGGACATTGTGATGAAAAATGCATGGAGCCTTTTTGTGACAGGGTTCAAGGAGCATTCTGACGACAAGTGTCAGGGAGCATTGTGATGACAAGTGTATTGAGCATTGTGATGACAAAGGTCATGGAGCATTGTGACAATAAGGGCATGGAGTATTGAGATGACAGGCGTCATGGAGAGTTGTGATGACAAGTGTTATGGAACATTGTGATCACAAGAGTTTGGAGCATTGTGATGACAGAGGTCATGGATCATTTTGATTTCAAGGAGCATGGAGCATTGTGATGACAAGGGCATGAAGCAATGTGATCCCAAGTTTCATGGAGGATCGTGATGACAATGGTAATGGAGTATTGTGATGACAAGCGCATAGAGCATTGTAATGACAACGTCATGTAGCATTTTGCTGACAAAGGCATGGAGCATTGTGATGACAGGTGTCATGGAGCACTGTGATGACAAACATCACGGAGCATTGTGAATACAGGGGCCATGGAGCATTGGGATGACAAGGGAATGGATCAATGTAATGACAAGGGTCATGGAGCATTGGGCTGAAAATGTTCATGGGCTATTGTGATGACAGGGATCATGGAGCATTGTGATGACTAGGGAATGGAGCATTGTGATGACAAGAGTCCCTTATCATTGTGTTGTCAGGTGTCATGGAGCGTTGTGATGACAGTGGTCATGGAGCATTGTGATGATATGGGTCATGGAGCATTGTGATGAGTAGGTCATGGAGTATTGGTCTGAAAATGTTCATGGAGTATTGTGATGACAGGGGTCATGGAGCATTGTGATGATAAGGGAATGGAGCATTTTGATGACAATGTCCTTGAGCATTTTGATGGGAAGACCATGGATTCATGGGATGACAAGTCTCATGGAGCATTCTGATGAAAAGGGGAATGGAGCATTGTGATTACAGGTGTCTTGGAGCATTGTGATGAAAATGGCATGGAACATTGTGATGAGAATGCCATGGAGCATTCTCATGACATTTGTCATGGAGCTTTGTGATGACAAGGGCAAGGAGAATTGTGATTGCAGGGGTCTTGGAGCATTGTGATGAAAAGGGCATGGAACATTGTGATGAAAAAGGCATGGAGCCTTGTCATGAAAGGGTTCAAGGAGCATACTGATGGCAAGAGTCAGGGAGCATTGTGATGACAAGTTTATTTAGCATTGTGATAACAAATGTCATGGGGCATTGAGATGGGAAGACCATGGATAATTGTGATGAGTAGCGTCCTGGGGCATTGTGATGACAAGTGTTATGGAACATTGTGATCACAAGGGTTTGGAGCATTGTGATGACAGAGGTCATGGAGCATTTTGATTTCATTTTGATGACAATAGCATGAAGCATTATGATGATGGGCATGGTGCATTGTGATGACAGGGTTCATGGAGCATTGTGATGAAAAGGGGCATGGATCATTGGTCTGAGAAGTTTCATGGATTATTGTGATGACATTGGGCATGGCACATTGTGATGACAAGGGCATGGAGCATTGTGATTAAAAGTTCATGGAGTATTGTGAAGACAGGTGTCAGGGAGCATTGTGATGACATATTTCATGTTCCATAGTGATGACAAAAGCACGGAGCATTGTGATGACAAGTGTCATGGAGGATTGTTGTGACAGTGGTAAAGGAGCATTGTGATGACAAGGGCATGGAGCATTGTGATGACAAGGGCCACTGATAATTTTAATTTCCAGTTCGTGAAACATTGTGATTACAAGCGCATGGAGCTTCCTATGACAGGGGTCATGGAGCATTTTGATGACAAGTGCATGGAGTATTGTGATGACAAGAGCATATAACATTGTGATGAGAAGTGCCATGGAGCACTGTGATGACAAGGACGTGGAGCATTGTGAGGACAAGGGACATTGAGCTGTGAGATGACCAGGGCATGGAGCATTCTGATGGCAAAACCGTGGAGCATTGTGATGTGAAGACCTTGAGTAATTGTGATGACGAGCATCATGGAGCACTGTCATGAAAAGGGGCATGAAGCACTGTGATGATTGGTGTCAGGGGGCATTGGGATGACAGGGGTCATGGAGCATTGTGATAACAAGAGCATGTAATGTTGTGATGAGAAGTGTCATGTAGCATCGTGATGACAAGGACGAGGAGAATTGTGATGACAAGGGACATGGAGCATTGTGATAACTAGGGCATGGTGCAATGTGATGACAGGGGTCATGGAGCATTATTATGACAAGGGCCATGGTGCATTCGGACACAAGATATCACTTATGAAGGGAATGTAAACATGGCTACATATGAACTGAATTAGGAAACAGAACAGAAAATCAGATTTAGAAAACACTCTTATGCTTGCTGAAGGGGAAAGGAGAGGTGGGGAGATGCACAAAACCAAGGTCTGATATTAGCACAGGTACCGTTCCATAATCCAAATACAGAATAGACAAGAACTACTCCTTCCATAGTGAACGGGACACAAAACCCCTATTTCCAGCAGAGGAAAATATCTGACTACTAAGAATCTTAAAATCAGTGTATTTATATGTCTCTGTAAGGGAATCAATTTTGTCTAGACAGGCAAAAACAAGTCAGGGAAAATCAGCTCAATCCCATTATAAAACAGAATTTGAAAAACAAAACAAAATAAAAAAAAACAGCGATATTCTTACACAATTACTTCAAGGGCTCTGATGCAACCTGGAATGACACTATCTACAACAACAGCTGGAAGAGACATAAGGCTGGACACATGGGACTGAGGGGATTGGTGAGATTGCTGGCGAAAATGCAGTCCCTTTGAAGCCATAATGTGTGCCACCCATTCGATGGGTGCCAACTCTCCAGGTTGAAGGTAATATTACTACAGCTATAAAATGTACGGAAAACCTAGAGAGTGGACACACTGTGAATACGAAAGGTTTCTAAAACTCAAAGAACAGTCCCTCTCCTGGTGCTCGGGTTTGACTTTCCAACTGCTTTACTATCAATCTCCCAACTTGGCGAGAGGGCCACTTTAACCTCCTGGTTCCCACTGGTTGCCAATTTGGCTGAGGATGAAAGGGAAGAGAGAGGACAAATGAGAGAGTAGCTGTTAGGTATTTCGACGGGCACATGTGACTCTAATTTCCCGGTAGGAAGAAGAATTAACCAAAGTCTCAGCCACCCACCGGGAACCAGTACAGTTCCTGAACCAACATATTGGACGTGCGTTCAGCTCCCAAAAAAACGAGTTGAAAAATGGAGCTCAGGGGCACAGCAATTCACAAATTGGCAGATTAATAAAGGACAACTATCACCCAAAAATCTGTTGAGGGAAGGCAACGAGGCCAACTTGAAAGCGAGGCAGAATAGCAGGAAACAGATTTCAAGAGGTACGTAGGAATTGCCTGTAAAGCACAGGAAGAGGGGCACAATTTCGACAATGATGCACTTGCCCAAAAAGGGCGTATGTGTTTTCTCCTTAATATATTCAGGAGAAAAAAAATACGCCCTTTTTAGCCAAGCAAGCAAGCGGGCAATGCGAATCTGCACTACAAAGAAGTATCTCTTCCCACCCTTCAAAAGGAACAATCACAAAATGTGTAAAAACCAGAAAGGCAAGACAGGCCGTGGAGAACAGGAGCCTTGTTATGAAGATGGGCGGGAGGTAAATTGCCAACTGCCTCACTGGAGGAGTGTGTTGTGTTCCCTAAAAAAGTAAACAACAGAGCTACAGAGCCAAGGGCATTTCCAGTCTAGGGAAAATACCTTGGGAAAACTGAAAATCAATATGGCAGAGCCACCCCCGAATTCAGGGCTGGACTGCTTACTAGAACCTCAACTTGGGTACACCTTAAATATCCCAGGAAATATAAAAATGGTTCAAAAAATTGTGCTACTTACGTACGATGGAATATCCCTCAGCCATGAAATCAGTGTCATAATACCAGGAGCAGCAAAGTGAGTGGATTCACGTACGATGATTCTAAGTGAAATAAGTCACACAGAAAAAGAAACTTATCATAAGATATCACTTATGAAGAACCTGTAAAAATGGCTACACATGAACTGAGTTAGGAAAGAGAACAGAGTCTCACATTTAGAAAACACTCTTAAGCCTGCTTAACGGGGAAAGAGAGGTGGGGTGATGCATAAAACCAGAGTTTGATATAAGCACAGGTACCGTTCAAAAAACCAACTATGGAATTGATAAGATGTACACATTCCTCAGTGAAAGGGACTCAAAACCCCATATTTCCCGCAGAGGAATAGATCTGCCTAGTAAGAATTTTAAAACCTATGTATTGATATGTCTCCGTAAGGGAATCTGGTGTGTCTTGACTGGCATAAACTTGGCAGTGAGAATCAGCTCAAACCCACTATAAAAAGGAATTTCAAAAACAAAACAAATAAACAGGGAAATTCTTTTCAATTACTTCAGGGTCTCTGACAAAACCTGGAATGACCCTATCTACAATGACAGCTGGATGTGGCATAAGGCTGGACACTTGGTACTGCGAGGATGGGTGAGACTGTGTGAGCAAATGAAAACAATTTAAAGCAATAATGCATGGCCCCCATTCCATGGGTCCCAAATCTGCAGGTTGAAAGGAATATTACTACAGATATAACATGTACAGGAAACCTAGAGAATGGACACACTGTTAATATGAAAGGTTTCTAAAACTCAATGAATAGTACCTCTCCTGTTGCTCCTGTTTGACTTTCCAGCTGCCTTACTATCAATCAACCAACTTGGAGAGACAGCCCCTTTAACATCCTGATTCACACAGGTTGCCAATTTGGCAGAGTTTGGAAGGGAATAGGGAGAACCAATGAGAGAGTAGCTGTTAGGCATTTGGACGGGCATATGTCATTCTAATTTCCCGGCAGGAAGAAGAATTAACCAAAATCTCACCCACCCACCGGGAACCAGTATAGGTCCTGAACCAAAATTTTGGACTTGCGTTCAGCTCACAAATAACGAATTGATAAATGGAGCTCAGGGGCACAGCAATTCACAAACTGGCAGAGTAATAAAGGACAACTATCTTCCAAAAATCTGTTGAGGGAAGGCAACAAGGCGGACTCAAAAGCGAGGCAGAATAGCAGGAAAGAGATTTCAAGAGATACATTGGAATCACCTCTAAAGCACAGGAAGAGGGGCACAACTTCAACAATGATGCACTTGGCCAAAAAGGGTGTATGTGTTTTCTCCTGAATATATTCAGGAGAAAAGGCATACGTCCTTTTTGGGCAAGGAAGGAAGCGGGCAATACAAATCAGCACTACAAGGAAGTATCTCTTCCCACCGGTCAAAAGGGACATCCACAAAATTTGCAAAAAAACAGGAAGGCAACACAGGCCCTCAAGAACAAGGAGCCTTGTTATGCTGATGGGCGGGATGTAAACTGCCAACTGCCTCACTGGAGGAGTGCATTGTGTTCCCTAAAACAAGTAAACAACAGAGCTACAGAGCTAAGGGCACTTCCAGTCTAGGGAATATACCTTGGGAAAGCTGAAAATCAGTAAGACACAGCCACCCCCAAATTTAGGGCTGCACTGCTCACAAGAACCTCAATTTGGGTACACCTTAAATATCCCAGGAAATATAAAAATGGTTCAAAAAATTGTGCTACTTATGTACAATGGAATATCCCTCAGCCATGCAATCAATGTCATAAGACCAGTAGCAGCAAAGTGAGTGAATATAGTTACGATGATTCTAAGTGAAATAAGTCACACAGAAAAAGAAATTTATCATAAGATATCACTTATGAAGATCCTGTAAACATGGCTACACATGAACTGAGTTAGGACAGAGAACAGAGTCACACATTTAGAAAACACTCTTATGCCTTCTTAAGGGGGAAGGAGAGGTGCGGTGATGCCTGAAACCACAGTTTGATATAAGCACAGGTACCGTTCCAAAAACCAACTTTGGAATAGACAAGACATACACCTTCCTCAGTCAAAGGGCCTCAAAACCCCATATTTACCGCAGAGGAATATATCTGACTAGTAAGAATCTTAAAACCTATGTATTGATATGTCTCCGTAAGGGAATCAAGTGTGTCTAGACTGGCATAAACATGGCAGCGAGAATCAGCTCAAACCCAGTATAAAAATGTATTTCAAAGGCAAAAGAGAAAAACAAGGAAATTCTATACAATTCCTTCCAGGTCTCTGATGAAACCTGGAATGACCCTATCTACAATGACAGCTGGTCGTGGCATAAGGCTGGACTCTTGGGACTGAGAGGATTGGTGAGATTCGGTGAGCAAATGCAGACCCTTTAAAGCAATAATGCATGGCCCCCATTCCATGGGTCCCAACTCTCCAGGTTGAAGGGAATATTACTACAACTATAACATGTACAGTAAACATATATAATGGACACACGGTGAATACAAAAGGTTTCTAAATCTCAACAAATAGTCCCTCTCCTGGTGCTCCAGTTTGACTTTCCAACTGCTTTACTAAAATCGCCCAACTTGGAGAGACAGCCCCTTTAATCTCCTGGTTTGCACAGGTTGCCAATTTGGCATAGTTTTGAAGGAAAGAGGGAGAAGCAATGAGAGAGTAGCTGATAGGCATTTGGACGGGCACATGTCACTCTAATTTCCCGGCAGAAAGAAATATTAACCAAAGTGTCAGCCACCCACCGGGAACCAGTATAGGTCCTGAACCAAAATTTTGGACTTGCGTTCAGCTCACAAAAAACAAGTTGAAAAATGGAGCTCAGGGGCACAGCAATTCACTAACTGGCAGAGTAATAATGGACAACTATCATCAAAATCCATTGAAGGAAGTCAACGAGGCAGACTTAAATGCGAGGCAGAATAGCAGGAAACAGATTCCACGAGGTACGTTGGAATCACCTGTAAAGCACAGGAACATGGGCACAACTTCGACCATGATGCACTTGGCCAAAAAGTGCACATGTGTTTTCTCCTGAATATATTCAGCAGAAAATGCATACGCCCTTTGTGGCCAAGCAAGCAAGTGGCAATGCAAATCTGCACTACAAAGAAGTATCACTTCCCACCGATCAAAAGGGACATTCACAAAATGTGTAAAATCCTGAAAGCCAAGACAAGCCCTGGAGAACAGGGAGCCTTGTTATGCTGATGGTCGGGATGTAAATTGCCAAATGCCTCACTGGAGGAGTGCATTGTGCTCCCTAAAACAAGTAAACAACAGAGCTACAGAGCCAAGGTCACTTCCAGTCTAGGGAATATTCCTTTGGAAAACTGAAAATCAGTAAGACAGGGCCACCGCAAATTTAGGGCTGCACTGCTTACAAGAACCTCAACTTGGGAACACCTTAAATAACCCAGGAAATATAAAAATGGTTCAAAAAATTGTGGTATTTATGTACGATGGAATTTCCCTCAGCCATGAAATCAATGTCATAAGACCAGGAGCAGCAAAGTGAGTGGATTCAGGTACGATGATTCTAAGTGAAATAAGTCACACAGAAAAAGAAACTTATCATAAGATATCACTCATGAAGATCCTGTAAACATGGCTACACATGAACTGAGTTAGGAAAGAGAACAGAGTCTCACATTTAGAAAACACTCTTATGCCTGCTTAAGGGGAAAGGAGAGGTGGGGTGATGCATAAAACCAGAGTTTGATATAATCACAGGTACCATTTCTAAATCCAACTGTGGAATAGACAAGACCTACACCTTCCTCAGTGAAAGGGACTCAAAACCCCATATTTCCCGCAGAGGAATAGATCTGACTAGTAAGAATCTTAAAACCTATGTATTAATATGTCTCTGTAAGGGAATCAAGTGTGTCTAGACTGGCATAAACATGGCAGCGAGAATCAGCTGAAACCCACTATAAAAAGGAATTTCAAATACAAAACCAAAAAACAGGGAAATTCTTTACATTTCCTTCAGGGTCTCTGATGAAACCTGGAATGACCTTATCTACAATGACAGCTGGATGTGGCATAAGGCTGGACACTGGGGACTGAGAGGATTGGTGAGTTTGGGTGAGCAAATGCAGACCGTTTAAAGCAAAAATGCATGGCACCTTTTCCATGGGTCCCAACTCTCCATGTTGAAGGGAATTTTACTACAGCTATAACATGTACGGGAAACCTAGAGAATGGACACACTGTGAATACAAAAGGATTCTATAACTCAAGGAGTAGTCCCTCTAGTGGTGCTCCGGTTTGACTTTCCAACTGCTTTACTATCAATCTCCCAACTTGGAGAGACAACCCCTTTAACCTCCTGGTTCGCACAGGTTGCCAATTTGGCAGAGGATGGAAGGGAAGACGGAAAACCAATGAGAGAGTAGCTGCTAGGCATTAGGACGGGCACATGTCACTCTAATTTCGCGGCAGGAAGAACAATTAACCAGAGTCTCAGCCACCCTCCGCGAACCAGTATATGTCCTGAATCAAAATTTTGGACTTGCGTACAGCTCACAAAAAATGAGTTGAAAAATGGAGCTCAGTGGCACAGCAATTCACAAAGTGGCAGAGGAATAAAGGACATCTATCGTCCAAAAATCTGTTCAGGGAAGGCAACGAGGTGGACTTGAATGCGAGGCAGAATAGCAGGAAAGAGATTTCAAGAGGTACGTTGGAATCGCCATTAAAGCACAGGAAGAGGGGCACAACTTTGACAATGACGCACTTGGCCAAAAAGGGTGTATGCGTTTTCTCCTGAATACATTCAGGAGAAAATGCATACGCCCTTTTTGGCCAAGCAAGCAAGCGGGCAATGCAAATCTGCACTACAAAGAAGTATCACTTCCCACCGGTCAAAAGGGACATCCACAAAATGTGTAAAAAACAGAAAGGCAAGAAAGGCCCTGGAGAACAGGGAGCCTTTTTATGCTGAAGGGCGGGATGTAAATTACCAACTGCCTCACTGGAGGAGTGCATTGCGTTCCCTAAAACAAGTAAACAACAGAGCTACACAGCCAAGGGCACTTCCAGTCTAGGGAATATACCTTGGGAAAACTGAAAATCAATAAGACAGAGCCACCCCAAAATTTAGGGCTGCACTGCTTACAAGAACCTCAAATTGGGTACACCTTAAATATCCCAGGAAATATAAAAATGGTTCCAAAAACTGTGGTATTTATGTACGATGGAATATCCCTCAGCCATGAAATCAATGTCATAAGACCAGGAGCAGCAAAGTGAGTGGATTCAGGTACGATGATTCTAAGTGAAATAAGTCTCACAGAAAAAGAAACTTATCATAAGATATCACTTATGAAGATCCTGTAAACATGGCTACACATGAACTGAGTTAGGAAAGAGAACAGAGTCTCACATTTAGAAAACACTCTTATGCGTGCTTAAGGGGAAAGGAGAGGTGGGGTGATGCATAAAACCAGAGTTTGATATAAGCACAGGTACGATTTCTATAACCAACTGTGGAATAGACAAGACCTACACCTTCCTCAGTGAAAGGGACTCAAAACCCCATATTTCCCGCAGAGGAATAGATCTGACTAGTAAGAATCTTAAAACCTATGTATGGATATGTCTCTGTAAGGGAATCAATTGTGTCTAGACTGGCATAAACATGGCAGCGAGAATCAGCTCAAACCCACTATAAAAAGGAATTTCAAAAACAAAACCAAAAAACAGGGAAATTCTTTACATTTCCTTCAGGGTCTCTGATGAAACCTGGAATGACCCTATCTACAATGACAGCTGGATGTGTCATAAGGCTGGACACTTGGGACTGAGAGGATTGGTGAGATTGGGTGAGCAAATGCAGACCCTTTAAAGCAAAAATGCATGGCCCCCATTCCATGGGTCCCAACTCTCCATGGTGAAGGGAATATTACTACAGCTATAACATGTAAGGGAAACCTAGAGAATGGACACACTGTGAATACAAAAGGTTTCTAAAACTCAACGAGTAGTCTCTGTCCTGGTGCTCCGGTTTGACTTTCTAACTGCTTTACTATCAATCTCCCAACTTGGAGAGACAACCCCTTTAACCTCCTGGTCCTCACAGGTTGCCAATTTCGCAGAGTATGGAATGGAAGAGGGAGAACCAATGAGAGAGTAGCTGTTAGGCATTTGGACGGACACATGTCACTCTAATTTCCCGGCAGTAAGAAGAATTAACCAGAGTCTCAGCCACCCACCGGGAACTAGTATAGGTCCTGAACCAAAATTTTGGACTTGCGTACAGCTCACAAAATACGAGTTGAAAAATGGAGCTCAGGGGCACAGCAATTCACTAACTGGCAGAGTAATAAAGGACAACTATCGTCCAAAAATCTGTTGAGGGAAGGCAACGAGGCAGACTTGAAAGCGAGGCAGAATAGCAGGAAACAGATTTCAAGAGGTACGTTGGAATCACCTTTAAAGCAGAGGAAGAGGGGCACAACTTCGACAATGACGCACTTGGACAAAAAGGGCGTATGCGTTTTCTCCTGAATATATTCAGGAGAAAACGCATACGCCCTTTTTTGCCAAGCAAGCAAGCGGGCAATGCAAATCTGAACTACAAAGAAGTATCACTTCCCACCGGTCAAAAGGGACATCCACAAATGTGTAAAAACCAGAAAGGCAAGACAGGGCCTGCAGAAGAGGGAGCCTTGTTATGCTGATGGGCGGGATGTAAATTGCCAACTGCCTCACAGGAGGAGTGCATTGCGTTCCCTAAAAGAAGTAAACAACAGAGCTACAGAGCCAAGGGCACTTCCAGTCTAGGGAATATACCTTGGGAAAACTGAAAATCAATAAGACAGAGCCAACCCCATATTTAGGGCTGCACTGCTTACAAGAACCTCAACTTGGATACACCTTAAATATCCCAGGAAATATAAAAATGGTTCAAAAAACTGTGGTATTTATGTACGACGGAATATCCGTGAGCCATGAAATCAATGTCATAAGACCAGGAGCAGCAAAGTGAGTGGATTCAGGTACGATGATTCTAAGTGAAATAAGTCACACAGAAAAAGAAACTTATCATAAGATATCACTTATGAAGATCCTGTAAACATGGCTACACATGAACTGAGTTAGGAAAGAGAACAGAGTCTCACATTTAGAAAACACTTCTATGCCTGCTTAAGCAGAAAGGAGAGGTGGGGTGATGCATAAAACCAGAGTTTGATATAAGCACAGGTACCATTTCTATAACCAACTGTGGAATAGACAAGACCTACACCTTCCTCAGTGAAAGGGACTCAAAATCCCATATTTCCCTCAGAGGAATAGATCTGACTAGTAAGAATCTTAAAACCTATGTATTGATATGTCTCTGTAAGGGAATCAAGTGTGTCTAGACTGGCATAAACATGGCAGCGAGAATCAGCTCAAACCCACTATAAAAAGGAATTTCAAAAAGAAAACCAAAAAACAGGGAAATTCTTTACATTTCCTTCAGGGTCTCTGATGAAACCTGGAATGACCCTATCTACAATGACAGCTGGATGTGGCATAAGGCTGGACACTTGGGACTGAGAGGATTGGTGAGATTGGGTGAGCAAATGCAGACCATTTAAAGCAAAAATGCATGGCCCCCGTTCCATGGGTACCAACTCTCCATGTTAAAGGGAATATTACTACAGCTATAACATGTACGGGAATCCTAGAGAATGGACACACTCTGAATACAAAAGGTTTCTAAAACTCAACGAGTAGTCCCTATTCTGGTGCTCCTGTTTGACTTTCCAACTGCTTTACTATCATTCTCCCAACTTGGAGAGACAACCCCTTTAACCTCCTGGTTCGCACAGGTTGCCAATTTGGCAGAGGACGGAAGGGAAGAGGGAGAAACAATGAGAGAGCAGCTGTTAGGCATTTGGACGGGCACATGTCTCTCTAATTTCCCGGCAGGAAGAAGAATTAACCAGAGTCTCCGCCACCCCCCGGGAACCAGTATAGGTCCTGAACCAAAATTTTGGACTTGCGTACAGCTCACAAAAAACGAGTTGAAAAATGGAGCTCAGGGGCACAGCAATTCACAAACTGGCAGAGTAATAAAGGACAACTATCGTCCAAAAATCTGTTGAGCGAAGGCAACGAGGCGGACTTGAAAGCGAGGCAGAATAGCAGGAAACAGATTTTAAGAGGTACGTCGGAATCGCCTTTAAAGCACAGGAAGAGGGGCACAACTTCGACAATGACGAACTTGGCCAAAAAGGGCGTATGCGTTTTTTCCTGAATATATTCAGGAGAAAACGCATACGCCCTTTTTGGCCAAGAAAGGAAGCGGGCAATGCAAATCTGCACTACAAAGAAGTATCACTTCCCACCGGTCAAAAGGGACATCCAAAAATGTTTAAAAACCAGAAAGGCAAGACAGGCCCTGGAGAAGAGGGAGCCTTGTTATGATGATGGGCGGGATGTAAATTGCCTACTGCCTCACTGGAGGAGTGCATTGCGTTCCCTAAAACAAGTAAACAACAGAGCTACAGAGCCAAGGACACTTCCCGTCTAGGCAATATACCTTGGGAAAACTGAAAATCAATAAGACAGAGCCACCCCCAAACTTAGGGCTGCACTGCTTACAAGAACCTCAACTTGGGTACACCTTAAATATTCCAGGAAATATAAAAATGGTTCCAAAACCTGTGGTATTTATGTACGATGGAATATCCCTCAGCCATGAAATCAATGTCATAAGACCAGGAGCAGCAAATTGAGTGGATTCAGGTACGATGATTCTAAGTGAAATAAGTCAAACAGAAAAAGAAACTTATCATAAGATATCACTTATGAAGATCCTGTAAACATGGCCACACATGAACTGAGTTAGGAAAGAGAACAGAGTCTCACATTTAGAAAACACCCTTATGCCTCCTTAAGGGGGAAGGAGAGGCGGGGTGATGCATAAAACCAAAGTTTGACATAAGCACAGGTACCATTTCTAAAACCAACTTTGGTATAGACAAGACCTACACCTTCCTCAGTGAAAGGGACACAAAACCCCATATTTCCCGCAGAGGAATAGATCTGACTAGTAAGAATTTTAAAACCTATGTATTGATATGTCTCCGTAAGGGAATCAAGTGTGTCTAGACTGGCATAAACATGGCAGCGAGAATCAGCTCAAACACACTATAAAAAGGAATTTCAAAAACAAAACCAAAAAACAGGGAAATTCTTTACATTTCCTTCATGGTCTCTGACGAAACCTGGAATGACCCTATCTACAATGAGAGCTGGATGTGGCATAAGGCTGGACACTTGGAACTGACAGGATTGGTGAGATTGGGTGAGCAAGTGCAGACAGTTTAAAGCAAAAATGAATGGCCCCCATTCCATGGGTCCCAACTCTCCATGTTGAAGGGAATATTACTACAGCTATAACATGTA
This sequence comes from Mesoplodon bidens, assembly GCF_964165515.1. Lineage (NCBI taxonomy): Eukaryota > Metazoa > Chordata > Mammalia > Artiodactyla > Ziphiidae > Mesoplodon > Mesoplodon bidens. The sequence goes on along the minus strand of NW_027671930.1, from coordinate 4,681 downwards.
CGGGAAACCTAGAGAATGGACACACTCTGAATACAAAAGGTTTCTAAAACTCAACGAATAGTCCCTCTCCTGGTGCTCCGGTTTGACTTTCCAACTGCTTTACTATCAATCTCCCAAATTGGAGAGACAGCCCCTTTAAACTTCTGGTTCGCACAGGTTGCCAATTTGGCAGAGGATGGAAGGGAAGAGGGAGAACCAATGAGACAGTAGCTGTTAGACTTTTGGACGGGCACATGTCACTCTAATTTCCCGGCAGGAAGAAGAATTAACCGGAGTCTCAGCCACCCACCGGGAACCAGTATAGGTTCTGAACCAGAATTTTGGACTTGCGTACAGCTCACAAAAAAGGAGTTGAATAATTGCGGTCAGGGGCACAGCACTTCACAAACTGGCAGAGTAATAAAGGACAACTATCGTCCAAAAATCTGTTGAGGGAAGGCAACGAGGCGGACTTGAAAGCGAGGCAGAATAGCAGGGAACAGATTTCAAGAGGTACATTGGATTCACCTTTAAAGCACAGGAAGAGGGGCACAACTTCGACAATGACGCACTTGGCCAAAAAGGGCGTATGCGTTTTCTCCTGAATATATTCAGGAGAAAACGCATACGCCCTTTTTGGCCAAGCAAGCAAGCGGGCAATGCCAATCTGCACTACAAAGAAGAATCACTTCCCACCGTTCAAAAGGGTCAGCCACAAAATGTGTAAAAACCAGAAAGGCAAGACAGGCCCTGGAGAACAGGGAGCCTTGTTATGCTGTTGGGCGGGATGTAAATTGCCAACTGCCTCACGGGAGGAGTGCACTGTGTTCCCTAAAACAAGTAAACAACAGAGCTACAGAGCCAAGGGCACTTCCAGTCTAGGGAATATACCTTGGGAAAACTGAAAATCAATAAGCCAGAGCCACCCCCAAATTTAGGGCTGTACTGCTTACAAGAACCTCAAGTTGGGTACACCTTAAATATCCCAGGAAATATAAAAATGGTTCAAAAAATTGTGGTAGTTATGTACGATGGAATATCCCTCAGCCAGGAAATCAATGTCATAAGACCAGGGGCAGCAAAGTGAGTGGATTCATGTACGATGATTCTAAGTGAAGTCACACAGAAAAAGAAACTTATCATAAGATATCACTTATGAAGATCCTGTAAACATGGCTGCACATGAACTGAGTTAGGAAAGAGAACAGAGTCTCATATTTAGAAAACACTCTTATGCCTGCTTAAGGGGAAAGGAGAGGTGGTGTGATGCATAAAACTAGAGTTTGATATAAGTACAGGTACCATTTCTAAAACCAACTGTGGAATAGACAAGACCTACACTTTTCTCAGTGAAAGGGACTCAAAACCCCATATTTCCCGCAGAGGAATACATCTGTCTAGTAAGAATCTTAAAACCTATGTATTGATACGTCTCTGTAAGGGAATCATGTGAGTGAAGACTGGCGTAAACATGGCAGCGAGAATCAGCTCAAACCCACTATAAAAAGGAATTTCAAAAACAAAACCAAAAAACAGGGAAATTATTTACAATTCCTTCAGGGTCTCTGATGAAATCTGGAATGACCCTATCTACAATGACAGCTGGATGTGGCATAAGGCTGGACACTTGGGACTGAGAGGATTGGTGAGATTGGGTGAGCAAATGCAGACCCTTTAAAGCAAAAATGCATGGTCCCCATTCCATGGGTCCCAACTGTCCATGTTGAAGGGAATATTACTACAGCTATAACATGTACGAGACACCTAAGGAATGGACACATTGTGAATACAAAAGTTTCTAAAACTCAATGAATAGTCCCTCTCCAGGTGCTCCGGTTAGATTTTTCAACTGATTTACTGTCAATCTCCCAAATTGGAGAGACAGCCCCTTTAAGCTCCTGGTTCGCACAGGTTTCCAAATTTGCAGAGAATGGAGGGGAAGAGGGAGAACCAATGAGAGAATAGCTGTTAGGCATTTGGTCGGGCACATGTCACTCTAATTTCCCGGCAGGAAGAAGAATTAACCAAAGTCTCAGCCACCCACCGGGAATCAGTATACGTCCTAAACCAAAATTTTGGACTTGCGTACAGCTCACAAAAAACGAGTTTTAAAATTGAGCTCAGGGACACAGCAATTCACAAACTGGCAGAGTAATAAAGGACAACTATCGTCCAAAAATCTGTTGAGGGAAGTCAACGAGGCGGACTTGAAAGCGAGGCAGAATAGCAGGAAACAGATTTCAAGAGGTACGTTGGAATCGCCTTTAAAGCACGGGAAGACGGGCACAACTTCGACAATGACGCACTTGGCCAAAAGGGCATATGTGTTTTCTCCTGAATATGTTCAGGAGAAAACACATACACCCTTTTTGGCCAAGCAAGCAAGCGGGCAAAGCAAATCTGCACTACAAAGAAATATCACTTCCCACCGATCAAAAGGGACATCCACAAATGTGTAAAAACCAGAAAGGCAAGACAGGCCCTGGAGAACAGGGAGCATTGTTATGCTGATGGGCGGGATGTAAATTGCCAACTGTGTCACTGGAGGAGTGCATTACATTCCCTAAAACAAGTAAACAATAGAGCTACAGAGCCAAGGGCACATCCAGTCTACAGAATATACCTTGGGAAAACTGAAAATCAATAAGACAGAGCCACCCCCAAATTTAGTGGTGCACTGCTTATAAGAACCTCAAATTGTGTACACCTTAAATATCCCAGGAAATATAAAAAATGGTTCAAAAAATTGTAGTACTTATGTACGATGGAATAGACCTCAGCCATGAAATCAATGTCATAAAACCAGGAGCAGCAAAGTGAGTCGATTCATGTACGATGATTCTAAGTGAAATAAGTCACACAGAAAAAGAAACTTATCATAAGATATCACTTATGAAGATCCTGTAAACATGGCTACACAGGAACTGAGTTAGGAAAGAGAACAGAGTCTCACATTTAGAAAATACTCTTATGCCTGCTTAAGGGAAAGGATAGGTGGGGTGATGCATAAAACCAGAGTTTGATATAAGTACAGGTACCATTTCTAAAACAAACTGTGGAATAGACAAGACCTACACCTTCCTCAGTGAAAGGGACTCAAAACCCCATATTTACCACAGAGGAATAGATCTGACTAGTAAGAATCTTAAAACCTATGTATTGATATGTCTCTGTAAGGGAATCAAGTGTGTGTAGACTGGCATAAACATGACAGTGAGAATCAGATCAAACCCACCATAAAAAGGAATTTCAAAAACAAAACCAAAAAACAGGGAAATTCTTTACATTTCCTTCAGGGTCTCTGATCAAACCTGGAATGACCCTATCTACAATGACAGCTGGATGTGGTATAAGGCTGGACACTTGGGACTGAGAGGATTGGTGAGATTGGGTGAGCAAATGCAGACCCTTTTAAGCAAAAATGCATGGCCCCCATTCCATGGGTCCAACTCTCCTGGTTGAAGGGAATATTTCTACAGCTATAACATGTATGGGAAACCTAGAGAATGGACACACTGTGAATACAAAAGGTTTCTAAAACTCAACGAATAGTCCATCTCCTGGTGCTCCGGTTTGACTTTCCAACTGCTTTACTATCAATCTCCCAAATTGGAGATACAGGCCCTTTAAGCTCCTGCTTCGCACAGGTTGCTAATTTGGCAGAGGATGGAAGGGAAAAGGGAGAACCAATGAGAGAGTTGCTGTTAGGCATTTGGACGGGCATATGTCACTCAAATTTCCCGGCAGGAAGAAGAATTATCCAGAGTCTCAGCCACCCACCGGGAACCAGTATAGGTCCTGAACCAAAATTTTGGACTTGCGTACAGCTCACAAAAAACGAGTTGAAAAATGGAGCTCAGGGGCACAGCAATTCACAAACTGGCAGAGTAATAAAGGACAACTATCGTCCAAAAATATGTTGAGGGAAGGCAACGAGGCGGACTTGAAAGCGAGGCAGAATAGCAGGAAACAGATTCCAAGAGGTACGTTGGAATTGCATTTAAAGCACAGGAAGTGGGGAACAACATCGACAATGACGCACTTGGCCAAAAAGGGATTATGCCTTTTCTCCTGAATATATTCAGGAGAAAACGCATACGCCCTTTTTGGCCAAGCAAGCAAGCGGGCAATGCAAATCTGCACTACAAAGAAGTATCACTTCCCTCCGGTGAAAAGGGACATCCACAAATGTGTAAAAACCAGAAAGTCAAGACAGGCCCTGGAGAACAGGGAGCCTTGTTATGCTGATGGGCGGGATGTAAATTGCCAACTGCCTCACTGGAGGAGTGCATTGTGTTCCCTAAAAGAAGTCAACAACAGAGCTACTGAGCCAAGTGCACTTCCAGTCTAGGGAATATACCTTGTGAAAACCGAAAATCAATAAGACAGAGCCACCCCCATATTTAGTGCTGCACTTCTTAAAAGAACCTAAACTTGGGTACACCTTAAATATCCCAGGAAATATAAAAATGGTTCAAAAAATTGTGGTACTTATGTACGATGGAATATCCCTCAGCCATGAAATCAATGTCATAAGACCAGGAGCAGCAAAGTGAGTGGATTTAGGTACGATGATTCTAAGTGAAATAAGTCACAGAGAAAAAGAAACTTAACATAAGATATCACTTTTGAAGATCCTGTAAACATGGCTACACATGAACTGAGTTAGGAAAGAGAACAGAGTCTCACATTTAGAAAAAAC
>NW_027671931.1:130000-155536 GCF_964165515.1 Mesoplodon bidens | reverse complement strand
GAGTTAGAGTAGAAAACACACCTATATATCCAACCTTAGAAAAAAAATATTGATCTTAGAGTGTTTCTAGTTTCAGACCCTGCTAAACTTCCCACGCTCGGCCCTCCTCCTTCTAAGGGTTTCATTCACTCTCATCCAGCTACTCTACCATGGGCAGTTGTTACACTGCCCTGGAGGGAAACTGCATTCATCCCGGAGGGAGAACAGCCAGATGGGCTACCTCTGGGTTGAGGGTGCCTGATACGTGCAGTCATAGGGTTGAGCTCTGTGGTGTCAAAAGGACATTTTAAAAACCTGAGATTCCTCCTCCTGCTATCCTAGCACAGGGCGGGCGGGACCCAGAAATCCCTCAGGCGCTTGGCGCCCCGCCCCAGATGCCGCACACGGCTGACACGGACGAGGCCCAGGAGACTTCAGTGCCCGGGACCCGCGGTCCCTTGGCCATCCCCCGCTGCCCGCCCACAGAGCGGTAGGATAAGCCCAGCCGCAACCCGGACCGGCCCTCCTGACCTGCAGCAGCTGGCCCGAGGCCACTGGGAGCCACCGTTGAGTCGGCACGGCCCCTCAGCCCCAGCAAGGCCACCCTTGCCCCCACGCCGCCCGCCCAGCACAGGACCCCGCGCCCTGGTGGCCGACAGGCCCGGGGAAGCGGCCCGGGCCCCCGCCTCCGGCCCCGGCCGTGGCGGAACGGCGGAGGGTGGGGCTTTTAACGGAGGGAGCTGTGGAGAGACACACGGGCGGACAGGTGGCGGCGGCGCCGGGGCTGGGCGCAGGTGGGGGCGGCCGGGTGCAGGCCGAGGGGCTGGCTCGCGGGCCGCACGGCCGGCACCCGGGCCCGCGGCGGAGTCTGGGTCCGGGCCAGCCACCCCCGGAGCGTCGGGGGTGCCGCTGCCTTCCAGGGCCGCCTTCTGGCCGCATGGAGCGCCCCCTCTGGCGGGCTCTGGTGGGAGGGGCCGGAGGAGGTGGGGCCTGCAGCGGTGCCCGGCGGGGGCCGGAGCTGGTGGCCACCGCCGCGGGCGACTAAAGGAGAAGGCGGGGCCGCAGCGGGAGGCAAAAAGCCTACAGCACCCGGTATTCCCAGGCGGTCTCCCATCCAAGTACTAACCAGGCCCGACCCTGCTTAGCTTCCGAGATCAGACGAGATCGGGCGCGTTCAGGGTGGTATGGCCGTAGACGGGGGCGTAGGCCGCGGGCTGCCACTTGAGGCCCAGCTTCGCTGGCGCTTGCGCCTTACCGCCAGCCCGGCGGCCGGCCCTCTCCGTCAGGGCCCGACCGCCCGCCCAGGCAGGCGACAGGAGGTTTCGGGGACCCGGGGGTGGCGGAGTGGTGGCCGACCTCGCAGCCCAGGGCGGGCGGCACCCTCCAGGCCCGTGGGCGATTGGCGCCCCGCCCCCGATCCCGCTCGACGCTCACAGGGACTGGGCCCCGGAGGCTTCAGGGCCCGGGGGCCCGCGGTCCCCTGGGCACCCCCCCCCCACCCTGCCCGCACACGCGGAGCTGGCCGCAGCCCAGCCGTGGCCGGGCCGGCCGGCCCTCCTGCCCGGCAGCAGCTGGCCCGAGGCCGCTGGGAGCCACCGTTGAGTCGGCACGGCCCCTCAGCCCCAGCAAGGCCACCCTTGCCCCCACGCCGCCCGCCCAGCACAGGACCCCGCGCCCTGGTGGCCGACAGGCCCGGGGAAGCGGCCCGGGCCCCCGCCTCCGGCCCCGGCCGTGGCGGAACGGCGGAGGGTGGGGCTTTTAACGGAGGGAGCTGTGGAGAGACACACGGGCGGACCGGTGGCGGCGGCGCCGGGGCTGGGCGCAGGTGGGGGCGGCCGGGTGCAGGCCGAGGGGCTGGCTCGCGGGCCGCACGGCCGGCACCCGGGCCCGCGGCGGAGTCTGGGTCCGGGCCAGCCACCCCCGGAGCGTCGGGGGTGCCGCTGCCTTCCAGGGCCGCCTTCTGGCCGCATGGAGCGCCCCCTCTGGCGGGCTCTGGTGGGAGGGGCCGGAGGAGGTGGGGCCTGCAGCGGTGCCCGGCGGGGGCCGGAGCTGGTGGCCACCGCCGCGGGCGACTAAAGGAGAAGGCGGGGCCGCAGCGGGAGGCAAAAAGCCTACAGCACCCGGTATTCCCAGGCGGTCTCCCATCCAAGTACTAACCAGGCCCGACCCTGCTTAGCTTCCGAGATCAGACGAGATCGGGCGCGTTCAGGGTGGTATGGCCGTAGACGGGGGCGTAGGCCGCGGGCTGCCACTTGAGGCCCAGCTTCGCTGGCGCTTGCGCCTTACCGCCAGCCCGGCGGCCGGCCCTCTCCGTCAGGGCCCGACCGCCCGCCCAGGCAGGCGACAGGAGGTTTCGGGGACCCGGGGGTGGCGGAGTGGTGGCCGACCTCGCAGCCCAGGGCGGGCGGCACCCTCCAGGCCCGTGGGCGATTGGCGCCCCGCCCCCGATCCCGCTCGACGCTCACAGGGACTGGGCCCCGGAGGCTTCAGGACCCGGGGGCCCGCGGTCCCCTGGGCACCCCCCCCCCCACCCTGCCCGCACACGCGGAGCTGGCCGCAGCCCAGCCGTGGCCGGGCCGGCCGGCCCTCCTGCCCGGCAGCAGCTGGCCCGAGGCCGCTGGGAGCCACCGTTGAGTCGGCACGGCCCCTCAGCCCCAGCAAGGCCACCCTTGCCCCCACGCCGCCCGCCCAGCACAGGACCCCGCGCCCTGGTGGCCGACAGGCCCGGGGAAGCGGCCCGGGCCCCCGCCTCCGGCCCCGGCCGTGGCGGAACGGCGGAGGGTGGGGCTTTTAACGGAGGGAGCTGTGGAGAGACACACGGGCGGACCGGTGGCGGCGGCGCCGGGGCTGGGCGCAGGTGGGGGCGGCCGGGTGCAGGCCGAGGGGCTGGCTCGCGGGCCGCACGGCCGGCACCCGGGCCCGCGGCGGAGTCTGGGTCCGGGCCAGCCACCCCCGGAGCGTCGGGGGTGCCGCTGCCTTCCAGGGCCGCCTTCTGGCCGCATGGAGCGCCCCCTCTGGCGGGCTCTGGTGGGAGGGGCCGGAGGAGGTGGGGCCTGCAGCGGTGCCCGGCGGGGGCCGGAGCTGGTGGCCACCGCCGCGGGCGACTAAAGGAGAAGGCGGGGCCGCAGCGGGAGGCAAAAAGCCTACAGCACCCGGTATTCCCAGGCGGTCTCCCATCCAAGTACTAACCAGGCCCGACCCTGCTTAGCTTCCGAGATCAGACGAGATCGGGCGCGTTCAGGGTGGTATGGCCGTAGACGGGGGCGTAGGCCGCGGGCTGCCACTTGAGGCCCAGCTTCGCTGGCGCTTGCGCCTTACCGCCAGCCCGGCGGCCGGCCCTCTCCGTCAGGGCCCGACCGCCCGCCCAGGCAGGCGACAGGAGGTTTCGGGGACCCGGGGGTGGCGGAGTGGTGGCCGACCTCGCAGCCCAGGGCGGGCGGCACCCTCCAGGCCCGTGGGCGATTGGCGCCCCGCCCCCGATCCCGCTCGACGCTCACAGGGACTGGGCCCCGGAGGCTTCAGGGCCCGGGGGCCCGCGGTCCCCTGGGCACCCCCCCCCCCACCCTGCCCGCACACGCGGAGCTGGCCGCAGCCCAGCCGTGGCCGGGCCGGCCGGCCCTCCTGCCCGGCAGCAGCTGGCCCGAGGCCGCTGGGAGCCACCGTTGAGTCGGCACGGCCCCTCAGCCCCAGCAAGGCCACCCTTGCCTCCACGCCGCCCGCCCAGCACAGGACCCCGCGCCCTGGTGGCCGACAGGCCCGGGGAAGCGGCCCGGGCCCCCGCCTCCGGCCCCGGCCGTGGCGGAACGGCGGAGGGTGGGGCTTTTAACGGAGGGAGCTGTGGAGAGACACACGGGCGGACCGGTGGCGGCGGCGCCGGGGCTGGGCGCAGGTGGGGGCGGCCGGGTGCAGGCCGAGGGGCTGGCTCGCGGGCCGCACGGCCGGCACCCGGGCCCGCGGCGGAGTCTGGGTCCGGGCCAGCCACCCCCGGAGCGTCGGGGGTGCCGCTGCCTTCCAGGGCCGCCTTCTGGCCGCATGGAGCGCCCCCTCTGGCGGGCTCTGGTGGGAGGGGCCGGAGGAGGTGGGGCCTGCAGCGGTGCCCGGCGGGGGCCGGAGCTGGTGGCCACCGCCGCGGGCGACTAAAGGAGAAGGCGGGGCCGCAGCGGGAGGCAAAAAGCCTACAGCACCCGGTATTCCCAGGCGGTCTCCCATCCAAGTACTAACCAGGCCCGACCCTGCTTAGCTTCCGAGATCAGACGAGATCGGGCGCGTTCAGGGTGGTATGGCCGTAGATGGGGACGTAGGCCGCGGGCTGCCACTTGAGGCCCAGCTTCGCTGGCGCTTGCGCCTTACCGCCAGCCCGGCGGCCGGCCCTCTCCGTCAGGGCCCGACCGCCCGCCCAGGCAGGCGACAGGAGGTTTCGGGGACCCGGGGGTGGCGGAGTGGTGGCCGACCTCGCAGCCCAGGGCGGGCGGCACCCTCCAGGCACGTGGGCGATTGGCGCCCCGCCCCCGATCCCGCTCGACGCTCACAGGGACTGGGCCCCAGAGGCTTCAGGGCCCGGGGGCCCGCGTTCCCCTGGGCACCCCCCCCCCCACCCTGCCCGCACACGCGGAGCTGGCCGCAGCCCAGCCGTGGCCGGGCCGGCCGGCCCTCCTGCCCGGCAGCAGCTGGCCCGAGGCCACTGGGAGCCACCGTTGAGTCGGCACGGCCCCTCAGCCCCAGCAAGGCCACCCTTGCCCCCACGCCGCCCGCCCAGCACAGGACCCCGCGCCCTGGTGGCCGACAGGCCCGGGGAAGCGGCCCGGGCCCCCGCCTCCGGCCCCGGCCGTGGCGGAACGGCGGAGGGTGGGGCTTTTAACGGAGGGAGCTGTGGAGAGACACACGGGCGGACCGGTGGCGGCGGCGCCGGGGCTGGGCGCAGGTGGGGGCGGCCGGGTGCAGGCCGAGGGGCTGGCTCGCGGGCCGCACGGCCGGCACCCGGGCCCGCGGCGGAGTCTGGGTCCGGACCAGCCACCCCCGGAGCGTCGGGGGTGCCGCTGCCTTCCAGGGCCGCCTTCTGGCCGCATGGAGCGCCCCCTCTGGCGGGCTCTGGTGGGAGGGGCCGGAGGAGGTGGGGCCTGCAGCGGTGCCCGGCGGGGGCCGGAGCTGGTGGCCACCGCCGCGGGCGACTAAAGAAGGCGGGGCCGCAGCGGGAGGCAAAAAGCCTACAGCACCCGGTATTCCCAGGCGGTCTCCCATCCAAGTACTAACCAGGCCCGACCCTGCTTAGCTTCCGAGATCAGACGAGATCGGGCGCGTTCAGGGTGGTATGGCCGTAGACGGGGGCGTAGGCCGCTGGCTGCCACTTGAGGCCCAGCTTCGCTGGCGCTTGCGCCTTACCGCCAGCCCGGCGGCCGGACCTCTCCGTCAGGGCCCGACCGCCCGCCCAGGCAGGCGACAGGAGGTTTCGGGGACCCGGGGGTGGCGGAGTGGTGGCCGACCTCGCAGCCCAGGGCGGGCGGCACCCTCCAGGCCCGTGGGCGATTGGCGCCCCGCCCCCGATCCCGCTCGACGCTCACAGGGACTGGGCCCCGGAGGCTTCAGGGCCCGGGGGCCCGCGGTCCCCTGGGCACCCCCCCCCCCACCCTGCCCGCACACGCGGAGCTGGCCGCAGCCCAGCCGTGGCCGGGCCGACCGGCCCTCCTGCCCGGCAGCAGCTGGCCCGAGGCCACTGGGAGCCACCGTTGAGTCGGCACGGCCCCTCAGCCCCAGCAAGGCCACCCTTGCCCCCACGCCGCCCGCCCAGCACAGGACCCCGCGCCCTGGTGGCCGACAGGCCCGGGGAAGCGGCCCGGGCCCCCGCCTCCGGCCCCGGCCGTGGCGGAACGGCGGAGGGTGGGGCTTTTAACGGAGGGAGCTGGGGAGAGACACACGGGCGGACCGGTGGCGGCGGCGCCGGAGCTGGGCGCAGGTGGGGGCGGCCGGGTGCAGGCCGAGGGGCTGGCTCGCGGGCCGCACGGCCGGCACCCGGGCCCGCGGCGGAGTCTGGGTCCGGACCAGCCACCCCCGGAGCGTCGGGGGTGCCGCTGCCTTCCAGGGCCGCCTTCTGGCCGCATGGAGCGCCCCCTCTGGCGGGCTCTGGTGGGAGGGGCCGGAGGAGGTGGGGCCTGCAGCGGTGCCCGGCGGGGGCCGGAGCTGGTGGCCACCGCCGCGGGCGACTAAAGGAGAAGGCGGGGCCGCACCGGGAGGCAAAAAGCCTACAGCACCCGGTATTCCCAGGCGGTCTCCCATCCAAGTACTAACCAGGCCCGACCCTGCTTAGCTTCCGAGATCAGACGAGATCGGGCGCGTTCAGGGTGGTATGGCCGTAGACGGGGGCGTAGGCCGCGGGCTGCCACTTGAGGCCCAGCTTCGCTGGCGCTTGCGCCTTACCGCCAGCCCGGCGGCCGGCCCTCTCCGTCAGGGCCCGACCGCCCGCCCAGGCAGGCGACAGGAGGTTTCGGGGACCCGGGGGTGGCGGAGTGGTGGCCGACCTCGCAGCCCAGGGCGGGCGGCACCCTCCAGGCCCGTGGGCGATTGGCACCCCGCCCCCGATCCCGCTCGACGCTCACAGGGACTGGGCCCCGGAGGCTTCAGGACCCGGGGGCCCGCGGTCCCCTGGGCACCCCCCCCACCCTGCCCGCACACGCGGAGCTGGCCGCAGCCCGGCCGTGGCCGGGCCGGCCGGCCCTCCTGCCCGGCAGCAGCTGGCCCGAGGCCGCTGGGAGCCACCGTTGAGTCGGCACGGCCCCTCAGCCCCAGCAAGGCCACCCTTGCCCCCACGCCGCCCGCCCAGCACAGGACCCCGCGCCCTGGTGGCCGACAGGCCCGGGGAAGGGGCCCGGGCCCCCGCCTCCGGCCCCGGGGGCCGGAGGCGGGGCCCGGGCCCCTTCCCCGGGCCTGTCGGCCACCAGGGCGCGGGGTCCTGTGCTGGGCGGGGCGGCGCCTGGGGCTGGGCGCAGGTGGGGCGGCCGGGTGCAGGCCGAGGGGCTGGCTCGCGGGCCGCACGGCCGGCACCCGGGCCCGCGGCGGAGTCTGGGTCCGGGCCAGCCACCCCCGGAGCGTCGGGGGTGCCGCTGCCTTCCAGGGCCGCCTTCTGGCCGCATGGAGCGCCCCCTCTGGCGGGCTCTGGTGGGAGGGGCCGGAGGAGGTGGGGCCTGCAGCGGTGCCCGGCGGGGGCCGGAGCTGGTGGCCACCGCCGCGGGCGACTAAAGGAGAAGGCGGGGCCGCAGCGGGAGGCAAAAAGCCTACAGCACCCGGTATTCCCAGGCGGTCTCCCATCCAAGTACTAACCAGGCCCGACCCTGCTTAGCTTCCGAGATCAGACGAGATCGGGCGCGTTCAGGGTGGTATGGCCGTAGACGGGGGCGTAGGCCGCGGGCTGCCACTTGAGGCCCAGCTTCGCTGGCGCTTGCGCCTTACCGCCAGCCCGGCGGCCGGCCCTCTCCGTCAGGGCCCGACCGCCCGCCTAGGCAGGCGACAGGAGGTTTCGGGGACCCGGGGGTGGCGGAGTGGTGGCCGACCTCGCAGCCCAGGGCGGGCGGCACCCTCCAGGCCCGTGGGCGATTGGCGCCCCGCCCCCGATCCCGCTCGACGCTCACAGGGACTGGGCCCCGGAGGCTTCAGGGCCCGGGGGCCCGCGGTCCCCTGGGCACCCCCCCCCCCACCCTGCCCGCACACGCGGAGCTGGCCGCAGCCCAGCCGTGGCCGGGCCGGCCGGCCCTCCTGCCCGGCAGCAGCTGGCCCGAGGCCGCTGGGAGCCACCGTTGAGTCGGCACGGCCCCTCAGCCCCAGCAAGGCCACCCTTGCCCCCACGCCGCCCGCCCAGCACAGGACCCCGCGCCCTGGTGGCCGACAGGCCCGGGGAAGCGGCCCGGGCCCCCGCCTCCGGCCCCGGCCGTGGCGGAACGGCGGAGGGTGGGGCTTTTAACGGAGGGAGCTGTGGAGAGACACACGGGCGGACCGGTGGCGGCGGCGCCGGGGCTGGGCGCAGGTGGGGGCGGCCGGGTGCAGGCCGAGGGGCTGGCTCGCGGGCCGCACGGCCGGCACCCGGGCCCGCGGCGGAGTCTGGGTCCGGGCCAGCCACCCCCGGAGCGTCGGGGGTGCCGCTGCCTTCCAGGGCCGCCTTCTGGCCGCATGGAGCGCCCCCTCTGGCGGGCTCTGGTGGGAGGGGCCGGAGGAGGTGGGGCCTGCAGCGGTGCCCGGCGGGGGCCGGAGCTGGTGGCCACCGCCGCGGGCGACTAAAGGAGAAGGCGGGGCCGCAGCGGGAGGCAAAAAGCCTACAGCACCCGGTATTCCCAGGCGGTCTCCCATCCAAGTACTAACCAGGCCCGACCCTGCTTAGCTTCCGAGATCAGACGAGATCGGGCGCGTTCAGGGTGGTATGGCCGTAGACGGGGACGTAGGCCGCGGGCTGCCACTTGAGGCCCAGCTTCGCTGGCGCTTGCGCCTTACCGCCAGCCCGGCGGCCGGCCCTCTCCGTCAGGGCCCGACCGCCCGCCCAGGCAGGCGACAGGAGGTTTCGGGGACCCGGGGGTGGCGGAGTGGTGGCCGACCTCGCAGCCCAGGGCGGGCGGCACCCTCCAGGCCCGTGGGCGATTGGCGCCCCGCCCCCGATCCCGCTCGACGCTCACAGGGACTGGGCCCCGGAGGCTTCAGGGCCCGGGGGCCCGCGGTCCCCTGGGCACCCCCCCCCCACCCTGCCCGCACACGCGGAGCTGGCCGCAGCCCAGCCGTGGCCGGGCCGGCCGGCCCTCCTGCCCGGCAGCAGCTGGCCCGAGGCCACTGGGAGCCACCGTTGAGTCGGCACGGCCCCTCAGCCCCAGCAAGGCCACCCTTGCCCCCACGCCTCCCGCCCAGCACAGGACCCCGCGCCCTGGTGGCCGACAGGCCCGGGGAAGCGGCCCGGGCCCCCGCCTCCGGCCCCGGCCGTGGCGGAACGGCGGAGGGTGGGGCTTTTAACGGAGGGAGCTGTGGAGAGACACACGGGCGGACCGGTGGCGGCGGCGCCGGGGCTGGGCGCAGGTGGGGGCGGCCGGGTGCAGGCCGAGGGGCTGGCTCGCGGGCCGCACGGCCGGCACCCGGGCCCGCGGCGGAGTCTGGGTCCGGGCCAGCCACCCCCGGAGCGTCGGGGGTGCCGCTGCCTTCCAGGGCCGCCTTCTGGCCGCATGGAGCGCCCCCTCTGGCGGGCTCTGGTGGGAGGGGCCGGAGGAGGTGGGGCCTGCAGCGGTGCCCGGCGGGGGCCGGAGCTGGTGGCCACCGCCGCGGGCGACTAAAGGAGAAGGCGGGGCCGCAGCGGGAGGCAAAAAGCCTACAGCACCCGGTATTCCCAGGCGGTCTCCCATCCAAGTACTAACCAGGCCCGACCCTGCTTAGCTTCCGAGATCAGACGAGATCGGGCGCGTTCAGGGTGGTATGGCCGTAGATGGGGACGTAGGCCGCGGGCTGCCACTTGAGGCCCAGCTTCGCTGGCGCTTGCGCCTTACCGCCAGCCCGGCGGCCGGCCCTCTCCGTCAGGGCCCGACCGCCCGCCCAGGCAGGCGACAGGAGGTTTCGGGGACCCGGGGGTGGCGGAGTGGTGGCCGACCTCGCAGCCCAGGGCGGGCGGCACCCTCCAGGCACGTGGGCGATTGGCGCCCCGCCCCCGATCCCGCTCGACGCTCACAGGGACTGGGCCCCAGAGGCTTCAGGGCCCGGGGGCCCGCGTTCCCCTGGGCACCCCCCCCCCACCCTGCCCGCACACGCGGAGCTGGCCGCAGCCCAGCCGTGGCCGGGCCGGCCGGCCCTCCTGCCCGGCAGCAGCTGGCCCGAGGCCACTGGGAGCCACCGTTGAGTCGGCACGGCCCCTCAGCCCCAGCAAGGCCACCCTTGCCCCCACGCCGCCCGCCCAGCACAGGACCCCGCGCCCTGGTGGCCGACAGGCCCGGGGAAGCGGCCCGGGCCCCCGCCTCCGGCCCCGGCCGTGGCGGAACGGCGGAGGGTGGGGCTTTTAACGGAGGGAGCTGTGGAGAGACACACGGGCGGACCGGTGGCGGCGGCGCCGGGGCTGGGCGCAGGTGGGGGCGGCCGGGTGCAGGCCGAGGGGCTGGCTCGCGGGCCGCACGGCCGGCACCCGGGCCCGCGGCGGAGTCTGGGTCCGGACCAGCCACCCCCGGAGCGTCGGGGGTGCCGCTGCCTTCCAGGGCCGCCTTCTGGCCGCATGGAGCGCCCCCTCTGGCGGGCTCTGGTGGGAGGGGCCGGAGGAGGTGGGGCCTGCAGCGGTGCCCGGCGGGGGCCGGAGCTGGTGGCCACCGCCGCGGGCGACTAAAGAAGGCGGGGCCGCAGCGGGAGGCAAAAAGCCTACAGCACCCGGTATTCCCAGGCGGTCTCCCATCCAAGTACTAACCAGGCCCGACCCTGCTTAGCTTCCGAGATCAGACGAGATCGGGCGCGTTCAGGGTGGTATGGCCGTAGACGGGGGCGTAGGCCGCTGGCTGCCACTTGAGGCCCAGCTTCGCTGGCGCTTGCGCCTTACCGCCAGCCCGGCGGCCGGACCTCTCCGTCAGGGCCCGACCGCCCGCCCAGGCAGGCGACAGGAGGTTTCGGGGACCCGGGGGTGGCGGAGTGGTGGCCGACCTCGCAGCCCAGGGCGGGCGGCACCCTCCAGGCCCGTGGGCGATTGGCGCCCCGCCCCCGATCCCGCTCGACGCTCACAGGGACTGGGCCCCGGAGGCTTCAGGGCCCGGGGGCCCGCGGTCCCCTGGGCACCCCCCCCCCCACCCTGCCCGCACACGCGGAGCTGGCCGCAGCCCAGCCGTGGCCGGGCCGACCGGCCCTCCTGCCCGGCAGCAGCTGGCCCGAGGCCACTGGGAGCCACCGTTGAGTCGGCACGGCCCCTCAGCCCCAGCAAGGCCACCCTTGCCCCCACGCCGCCCGCCCAGCACAGGACCCCGCGCCCTGGTGGCCGACAGGCCCGGGGAAGCGGCCCGGGCCCCCGCCTCCGGCCCCGGCCGTGGCGGAACGGCGGAGGGTGGGGCTTTTAACGGAGGGAGCTGTGGAGAGACACACGGGCGGACCGGTGGCGGCGGCGCCGGGGCTGGGCGCAGGTGGGGGCGGCCGGGTGCAGGCCGAGGGGCTGGCTCGCGGGCCGCACGGCCGGCACCCGGGCCCGCGGCGGAGTCTGGGTCCGGGCCAGCCACCCCCGGAGCGTCGGGGGTGCCGCTGCCTTCCAGGGCCGCCTTCTGGCCGCATGGAGCGCCCCCTCTGGCGGGCTCTGGTGGGAGGGGCCGGAGGAGGTGGGGCCTGCAGCGGTGCCCGGCGGGGGCCGGAGCTGGTGGCCACCGCCGCGGGCGACTAAAGGAGAAGGCGGGGCCGCAGCGGGAGGCAAAAAGCCTACAGCACCCGGTATTCCCAGGCGGTCTCCCATCCAAGTACTAACCAGGCCCGACCCTGCTTAGCTTCCGAGATCAGACGAGATCGGGCGCGTTCAGGGTGGTATGGCCGTAGACGGGGGCGTAGGCCGCGGGCTGCCACTTGAGGCCCAGCTTCGCTGGCGCTTGCGCCTTACCGCCAGCCCGGCGGCCGGCCCTCTCCGTCAGGGCCCGACCGCCCGCCTAGGCAGGCGACAGGAGGTTTCGGGGACCCGGGGGTGGCGGAGTGGTGGCCGACCTCGCAGCCCAGGGCGGGCGGCACCCTCCAGGCCCGTGGGCGATTGGCGCCCCGCCCCCGATCCCGCTCGACGCTCACAGGGACTGGGCCCCGGAGGCTTCAGGGCCCGGGGGCCCGCGGTCCCCTGGGCAACCCCCCCCCCACCCTGCCCGCACACGCGGAGCTGGCCGCAGCCCAGCCGTGGCCGGGCCGACCGGCCCTCCTGCCCGGCAGCAGCTGGCCCGAGGCCACTGGGAGCCACCGTTGAGTCGGCACGGCCCCTCAGCCCCAGCAAGGCCACCCTTGCCCCCACGCCGCCCGCCCAGCACAGGACCCCGCGCCCTGGTGGCCGACAGGCCCGGGGAAGCGGCCCGGGCCCCCGCCTCCGGCCCCGGCCGTGGCGGAACGGCGGAGGGTGGGGCTTTTAACGGAGGGAGCTGTGGAGAGACACACGGGCGGACCGGTGGCGGCGGCGCCGGGGCTGGGCGCAGGTGGGGGCGGCCGGGTGCAGGCCGAGGGGCTGGCTCGCGGGCCGCACGGCCGGCACCCGGGCCCGCGGCGGAGTCTGGGTCCGGGCCAGCCACCCCCGGAGCGTCGGGGGTGCCGCTGCCTTCCAGGGCCGCCTTCTGGCCGCATGGAGCGCCCCCTCTGGCGGGCTCTGGTGGGAGGGGCCGGAGGAGGTGGGGCCTGCAGCGGTGCCCGGCGGGGGCCGGAGCTGGTGGCCACCGCCGCGGGCGACTAAAGGAGAAGGCGGGGCCGCAGCGGGAGGCAAAAAGCCTACAGCACCCGGTATTCCCAGGCGGTCTCCCATCCAAGTACTAACCAGGCCCGACCCTGCTTAGCTTCCGAGATCAGACGAGATCGGGCGCGTTCAGGGTGGTATGGCCGTAGACGGGGACGTAGGCCGCGGGCTGCCACTTGAGGCCCAGCTTCGCTGGCGCTTGCGCCTTACCGCCAGCCCGGCGGCCGGCCCTCTCCGTCAGGGCCCGACCGCCCGCCCAGGCAGGCGACAGGAGGTTTCGGGGACCCGGGGGTGGCGGAGTGGTGGCCGACCTCGCAGCCCAGGGCGGGCGGCACCCTCCAGGCCCGTGGGCGATTGGCGCCCCGCCCCCGATCCCGCTCGACGCTCACAGGGACTGGGCCCCGGAGGCTTCAGGGCCCGGGGGCCCGCGGTCCCCTGGGCACCCCCCCCCCACCCTGCCCGCACACGCGGAGCTGGCCGCAGCCCAGCCGTGGCCGGGCCGGCCGGCCCTCCTGCCCGGCAGCAGCTGGCCCGAGGCCACTGGGAGCCACCGTTGAGTCGGCACGGCCCCTCAGCCCCAGCAAGGCCACCCTTGCCCCCACGCCTCCCGCCCAGCACAGGACCCCGCGCCCTGGTGGCCGACAGGCCCGGGGAAGCGGCCCGGGCCCCCGCCTCCGGCCCCGGCCGTGGCGGAACGGCGGAGGGTGGGGCTTTTAACGGAGGGAGCTGTGGAGAGACACACGGGCGGACCGGTGGCGGCGGCGCCGGGGCTGGGCGCAGGTGGGGGCGGCCGGGTGCAGGCCGAGGGGCTGGCTCGCGGGCCGCACGGCCGGCACCCGGGCCCGCGGCGGAGTCTGGGTCCGGGCCAGCCACCCCCGGAGCGTCGGGGGTGCCGCTGCCTTCCAGGGCCGCCTTCTGGCCGCATGGAGCGCCCCCTCTGGCGGGCTCTGGTGGGAGGGGCCGGAGGAGGTGGGGCCTGCAGCGGTGCCCGGCGGGGGCCGGAGCTGGTGGCCACCGCCGCGGGCGACTAAAGGAGAAGGCGGGGCCGCAGCGGGAGGCAAAAAGCCTACAGCACCCGGTATTCCCAGGCGGTCTCCCATCCAAGTACTAACCAGGCCCGACCCTGCTTAGCTTCCGAGATCAGACGAGATCGGGCGCGTTCAGGGTGGTATGGCCGTAGATGGGGACGTAGGCCGCGGGCTGCCACTTGAGGCCCAGCTTCGCTGGCGCTTGCGCCTTACCGCCAGCCCGGCGGCCGGCCCTCTCCGTCAGGGCCCGACCGCCCGCCCAGGCAGGCGACAGGAGGTTTCGGGGACCCGGGGGTGGCGGAGTGGTGGCCGACCTCGCAGCCCAGGGCGGGCGGCACCCTCCAGGCACGTGGGCGATTGGCGCCCCGCCCCCGATCCCGCTCGACGCTCACAGGGACTGGGCCCCAGAGGCTTCAGGGCCCGGGGGCCCGCGTTCCCCTGGGCACCCCCCCCCCACCCTGCCCGCACACGCGGAGCTGGCCGCAGCCCAGCCGTGGCCGGGCCGGCCGGCCCTCCTGCCCGGCAGCAGCTGGCCCGAGGCCACTGGGAGCCACCGTTGAGTCGGCACGGCCCCTCAGCCCCAGCAAGGCCACCCTTGCCCCCACGCCGCCCGCCCAGCACAGGACCCCGCGCCCTGGTGGCCGACAGGCCCGGGGAAGCGGCCCGGGCCCCCGCCTCCGGCCCCGGCCGTGGCGGAACGGCGGAGGGTGGGGCTTTTAACGGAGGGAGCTGTGGAGAGACACACGGGCGGACCGGTGGCGGCGGCGCCGGGGCTGGGCGCAGGTGGGGGCGGCCGGGTGCAGGCCGAGGGGCTGGCTCGCGGGCCGCACGGCCGGCACCCGGGCCCGCGGCGGAGTCTGGGTCCGGACCAGCCACCCCCGGAGCGTCGGGGGTGCCGCTGCCTTCCAGGGCCGCCTTCTGGCCGCATGGAGCGCCCCCTCTGGCGGGCTCTGGTGGGAGGGGCCGGAGGAGGTGGGGCCTGCAGCGGTGCCCGGCGGGGGCCGGAGCTGGTGGCCACCGCCGCGGGCGACTAAAGAAGGCGGGGCCGCAGCGGGAGGCAAAAAGCCTACAGCACCCGGTATTCCCAGGCGGTCTCCCATCCAAGTACTAACCAGGCCCGACCCTGCTTAGCTTCCGAGATCAGACGAGATCGGGCGCGTTCAGGGTGGTATGGCCGTAGACGGGGGCGTAGGCCGCGGGCTGCCACTTGAGGCCCAGCTTCGCTGGCGCTTGCGCCTTACCGCCAGCCCGGCGGCCGGCCCTCTCCGTCAGGGCCCGACCGCCCGCCTAGGCAGGCGACAGGAGGTTTCGGGGACCCGGGGGTGGCGGAGTGGTGGCCGACCTCGCAGCCCAGGGCGGGCGGCACCCTCCAGGCCCGTGGGCGATTGGCGCCCCGCCCCCGATCCCGCTCGACGCTCACAGGGACTGGGCCCCGGAGGCTTCAGGGCCCGGGGGCCCGCGGTCCCCTGGGCAACCCCCCCCCCACCCTGCCCGCACACGCGGAGCTGGCCGCAGCCCAGCCGTGGCCGGGCCGGCCGGCCCTCCTGCCCGGCAGCAGCTGGCCCGAGGCCGCTGGGAGCCACCGTTGAGTCGGCACGGCCCCTCAGCCCCAGCAAGGCCACCCTTGCCCCCACGCCGCCCGCCCAGCACAGGACCCCGCGCCCTGGTGGCCGACAGGCCCGGGGAAGCGGCCCGGGCCCCCGCCTCCGGCCCCGGCCGTGGCGGAACGGCGGAGGGTGGGGCTTTTAACGGAGGGAGCTGTGGAGAGACACACGGGCGGACCGGTGGCGGCGGCGCCGGGGCTGGGCGCAGGTGGGGGCGGCCGGGTGCAGGCCGAGGGGCTGGCTCGCGGGCCGCACGGCCGGCACCCGGGCCCGCGGCGGAGTCTGGGTCCGGGCCAGCCACCCCCGGAGCGTCGGGGGTGCCGCTGCCTTCCAGGGCCGCCTTCTGGCCGCATGGAGCGCCCCCTCTGGCGGGCTCTGGTGGGAGGGGCCGGAGGAGGTGGGGCCTGCAGCGGTGCCCGGCGGGGGCCGGAGCTGGTGGCCACCGCCGCGGGCGACTAAAGGAGAAGGCGGGGCCGCAGCGGGAGGCAAAAAGCCTACAGCACCCGGTATTCCCAGGCGGTCTCCCATCCAAGTACTAACCAGGCCCGACCCTGCTTAGCTTCCGAGATCAGACGAGATCGGGCGCGTTCAGGGTGGTATGGCCGTAGACGGGGACGTAGGCCGCGGGCTGCCACTTGAGGCCCAGCTTCGCTGGCGCTTGCGCCTTACCGCCAGCCCGGCGGCCGGCCCTCTCCGTCAGGGCCCGACCGCCCGCCCAGGCAGGCGACAGGAGGTTTCGGGGACCCGGGGGTGGCGGAGTGGTGGCCGACCTCGCAGCCCAGGGCGGGCGGCACCCTCCAGGCCCGTGGGCGATTGGCGCCCCGCCCCCGATCCCGCTCGACGCTCACAGGGACTGGGCCCCGGAGGCTTCAGGGCCCGGGGGCCCGCGGTCCCCTGGGCACCCCCCCCCCCACCCTGCCCGCACACGCGGAGCTGGCCGCAGCCCAGCCGTGGCCGGGCCGGCCGGCCCTCCTGCCCGGCAGCAGCTGGCCCGAGGCCACTGGGAGCCACCGTTGAGTCGGCACGGCCCCTCAGCCCCAGCAAGGCCACCCTTGCCCCCACGCCGCCCGCCCAGCACAGGACCCCGCGCCCTGGTGGCCGACAGGCCCGGGGAAGCGGCCCGGGCCCCCGCCTCCGGCCCCGGCCGTGGCGGAACGGCGGAGGGTGGGGCTTTTAACGGAGGGAGCTGTGGAGAGACACACGGGCGGACCGGTGGCGGCGGCGCCGGGGCTGGGCGCAGGTGGGGGCGGCCGGGTGCAGGCCGAGGGGCTGGCTCGCGGGCCGCACGGCCGGCACCCGGGCCCGCGGCGGAGTCTGGGTCCGGACCAGCCACCCCCGGAGCGTCGGGGGTGCCGCTGCCTTCCAGGGCCGCCTTCTGGCCGCATGGAGCGCCCCCTCTGGCGGGCTCTGGTGGGAGGGGCCGGAGGAGGTGGGGCCTGCAGCGGTGCCCGGCGGGGGCCGGAGCTGGTGGCCACCGCCGCGGGCGACTAAAGAAGGCGGGGCCGCAGCGGGAGGCAAAAAGCCTACAGCACCCGGTATTCCCAGGCGGTCTCCCATCCAAGTACTAACCAGGCCCGACCCTGCTTAGCTTCCGAGATCAGACGAGATCGGGCGCGTTCAGGGTGGTATGGCCGTAGACGGGGGCGTAGGCCGCTGGCTGCCACTTGAGGCCCAGCTTCGCTGGCGCTTGCGCCTTACCGCCAGCCCGGCGGCCGGACCTCTCCGTCAGGGCCCGACCGCCCGCCCAGGCAGGCGACAGGAGGTTTCGGGGACCCGGGGGTGGCGGAGTGGTGGCCGACCTCGCAGCCCAGGGCGGGCGGCACCCTCCAGGCCCGTGGGCGATTGGCGCCCCGCCCCCGATCCCGCTCGACGCTCACAGGGACTGGGCCCCGGAGGCTTCAGGGCCCGGGGGCCCGCGGTCCCCTGGGCACCCCCCCCCCCACCCTGCCCGCACACGCGGAGCTGGCCGCAGCCCAGCCGTGGCCGGGCCGACCGGCCCTCCTGCCCGGCAGCAGCTGGCCCGAGGCCACTGGGAGCCACCGTTGAGTCGGCACGGCCCCTCAGCCCCAGCAAGGCCACCCTTGCCCCCACGCCGCCCGCCCAGCACAGGACCCCGCGCCCTGGTGGCCGACAGGCCCGGGGAAGCGGCCCGGGCCCCCGCCTCCGGCCCCGGCCGTGGCGGAACGGCGGAGGGTGGGGCTTTTAACGGAGGGAGCTGGGGAGAGACACACGGGCGGACCGGTGGCGGCGGCGCCGGAGCTGGGCGCAGGTGGGGGCGGCCGGGTGCAGGCCGAGGGGCTGGCTCGCGGGCCGCACGGCCGGCACCCGGGCCCGCGGCGGAGTCTGGGTCCGGACCAGCCACCCCCGGAGCGTCGGGGGTGCCGCTGCCTTCCAGGGCCGCCTTCTGGCCGCATGGAGCGCCCCCTCTGGCGGGCTCTGGTGGGAGGGGCCGGAGGAGGTGGGGCCTGCAGCGGTGCCCGGCGGGGGCCGGAGCTGGTGGCCACCGCCGCGGGCGACTAAAGGAGAAGGCGGGGCCGCAGCGGGAGGCAAAAAGCCTACAGCACCCGGTATTCCCAGGCGGTCTCCCATCCAAGTACTAACCAGGCCCGACCCTGCTTAGCTTCCGAGATCAGACGAGATCGGGCGCGTTCAGGGTGGTATGGCCGTAGACGGGGGCGTAGGCCGCGGGCTGCCACTTGAGGCCCAGCTTCGCTGGCGCTTGCGCCTTACCGCCAGCCCGGCGGCCGGCCCTCTCCGTCAGGGCCCGACCGCCCGCCCAGGCAGGCGACAGGAGGTTTCGGGGACCCGGGGGTGGCGGAGTGGTGGCCGACCTCGCAGCCCAGGGCGGGCGGCACCCTCCAGGCCCGTGGGCGATTGGCACCCCGCCCCCGATCCCGCTCGACGCTCACAGGGACTGGGCCCCGGAGGCTTCAGGACCCGGGGGCCCGCGGTCCCCTGGGCACCCCCCCCACCCTGCCCGCACACGCGGAGCTGGCCGCAGCCCGGCCGTGGCCGGGCCGGCCGGCCCTCCTGCCCGGCAGCAGCTGGCCCGAGGCCGCTGGGAGCCACCGTTGAGTCGGCACGGCCCCTCAGCCCCAGCAAGGCCACCCTTGCCCCCACGCCGCCCGCCCAGCACAGGACCCCGCGCCCTGGTGGCCGACAGGCCCGGGGAAGGGGCCCGGGCCCCCGCCTCCGGCCCCGGCCGTGGCGGAACGGCGGAGGGTGGGGCTTTTAACGGAGGGAGCTGTGGAGAGACACACGGGCGGACCGGTGGCGGCGGCGCCGGGGCTGGGCGCAGGTGGGGGCGGCCGGGTGCAGGCCGAGGGGCTGGCTCGCGGGCCGCACGGCCGGCACCCGGGCCCGCGGCGGAGTCTGGGTCCGGGCCAGCCACCCCCGGAGCGTCGGGGGTGCCGCTGCCTTCCAGGGCCGCCTTCTGGCCGCATGGAGCGCCCCCTCTGGCGGGCTCTGGTGGGAGGGGCCGGAGGAGGTGGGGCCTGCAGCGGTGCCCGGCGGGGGCCGGAGCTGGTGGCCACCGCCGCGGGCGACTAAAGGAGAAGGCGGGGCCGCAGCGGGAGGCAAAAAGCCTACAGCACCCGGTATTCCCAGGCGGTCTCCCATCCAAGTACTAACCAGGCCCGACCCTGCTTAGCTTCCGAGATCAGACGAGATCGGGCGCGTTCAGGGTGGTATGGCCGTAGACGGGGGCGTAGGCCGCGGGCTGCCACTTGAGGCCCAGCTTCGCTGGCGCTTGCGCCTTACCGCCAGCCCGGCGGCCGGCCCTCTCCGTCAGGGCCCGACCGCCCGCCTAGGCAGGCGACAGGAGGTTTCGGGGACCCGGGGGTGGCGGAGTGGTGGCCGACCTCGCAGCCCAGGGCGGGCGGCACCCTCCAGGCCCGTGGGCGATTGGCGCCCCGCCCCCGATCCCGCTCGACGCTCACAGGGACTGGGCCCCGGAGGCTTCAGGGCCCGGGGGCCCGCGGTCCCCTGGGCAACCCCCCCCCACCCTGCCCGCACACGCGGAGCTGGCCGCAGCCCAGCCGTGGCCGGGCCGGCCGGCCCTCCTGCCCGGCAGCAGCTGGCCCGAGGCCGCTGGGAGCCACCGTTGAGTCGGCACGGCCCCTCAGCCCCAGCAAGGCCACCCTTGCCCCCACGCCGCCCGCCCAGCACAGGACCCCGCGCCCTGGTGGCCGACAGGCCCGGGGAAGCGGCCCGGGCCCCCGCCTCCGGCCCCGGCCGTGGCGGAACGGCGGAGGGTGGGGCTTTTAACGGAGGGAGCTGTGGAGAGACACACGGGCGGACCGGTGGCGGCGGCGCCGGGGCTGGGCGCAGGTGGGGGCGGCCGGGTGCAGGCCGAGGGGCTGGCTCGCGGGCCGCACGGCCGGCACCCGGGCCCGCGGCGGAGTCTGGGTCCGGGCCAGCCACCCCCGGAGCGTCGGGGGTGCCGCTGCCTTCCAGGGCCGCCTTCTGGCCGCATGGAGCGCCCCCTCTGGCGGGCTCTGGTGGGAGGGGCCGGAGGAGGTGGGGCCTGCAGCGGTGCCCGGCGGGGGCCGGAGCTGGTGGCCACCGCCGCGGGCGACTAAAGGAGAAGGCGGGGCCGCAGCGGGAGGCAAAAAGCCTACAGCACCCGGTATTCCCAGGCGGTCTCCCATCCAAGTACTAACCAGGCCCGACCCTGCTTAGCTTCCGAGATCAGACGAGATCGGGCGCGTTCAGGGTGGTATGGCCGTAGACGGGGACGTAGGCCGCGGGCTGCCACTTGAGGCCCAGCTTCGCTGGCGCTTGCGCCTTACCGCCAGCCCGGCGGCCGGCCCTCTCCGTCAGGGCCCGACCGCCCGCCCAGGCAGGCGACAGGAGGTTTCGGGGACCCGGGGGTGGCGGAGTGGTGGCCGACCTCGCAGCCCAGGGCGGGCGGCACCCTCCAGGCCCGTGGGCGATTGGCGCCCCGCCCCCGATCCCGCTCGACGCTCACAGGGACTGGGCCCCGGAGGCTTCAGGGCCCGGGGGCCCGCGGTCCCCTGGGCACCCCCCCCCCCACCCTGCCCGCACACGCGGAGCTGGCCGCAGCCCAGCCGTGGCCGGGCCGGCCGGCCCTCCTGCCCGGCAGCAGCTGGCCCGAGGCCACTGGGAGCCACCGTTGAGTCGGCACGGCCCCTCAGCCCCAGCAAGGCCACCCTTGCCCCCACGCCGCCCGCCCAGCACAGGACCCCGCGCCCTGGTGGCCGACAGGCCCGGGGAAGCGGCCCGGGCCCCCGCCTCCGGCCCCGGCCGTGGCGGAACGGCGGAGGGTGGGGCTTTTAACGGAGGGAGCTGTGGAGAGACACACGGGCGGACCGGTGGCGGCGGCGCCGGGGCTGGGCGCAGGTGGGGGCGGCCGGGTGCAGGCCGAGGGGCTGGCTCGCGGGCCGCACGGCCGGCACCCGGGCCCGCGGCGGAGTCTGGGTCCGGGCCAGCCACCCCCGGAGCGTCGGGGGTGCCGCTGCCTTCCAGGGCCGCCTTCTGGCCGCATGGAGCGCCCCCTCTGGCGGGCTCTGGTGGGAGGGGCCGGAGGAGGTGGGGCCTGCAGCGGTGCCCGGCGGGGGCCGGAGCTGGTGGCCACCGCCGCGGGCGACTAAAGGAGAAGGCGGGGCCGCAGCGGGAGGCAAAAAGCCTACAGCACCCGGTATTCCCAGGCGGTCTCCCATCCAAGTACTAACCAGGCCCGACCCTGCTTAGCTTCCGAGATCAGACGAGATCGGGCGCGTTCAGGGTGGTATGGCCGTAGATGGGGACGTAGGCCGCGGGCTGCCACTTGAGGCCCAGCTTCGCTGGCGCTTGCGCCTTACCGCCAGCCCGGCGGCCGGCCCTCTCCGTCAGGGCCCGACCGCCCGCCCAGGCAGGCGACAGGAGGTTTCGGGGACCCGGGGGTGGCGGAGTGGTGGCCGACCTCGCAGCCCAGGGCGGGCGGCACCCTCCAGGCACGTGGGCGATTGGCGCCCCGCCCCCGATCCCGCTCGACGCTCACAGGGACTGGGCCCCAGAGGCTTCAGGGCCCGGGGGCCCGCGTTCCCCTGGGCACCCCCCCCCCACCCTGCCCGCACACGCGGAGCTGGCCGCAGCCCAGCCGTGGCCGGGCCGGCCGGCCCTCCTGCCCGGCAGCAGCTGGCCCGAGGCCACTGGGAGCCACCGTTGAGTCGGCACGGCCCCTCAGCCCCAGCAAGGCCACCCTTGCCCCCACGCCGCCCGCCCAGCACAGGACCCCGCGCCCTGGTGGCCGACAGGCCCGGGGAAGCGGCCCGGGCCCCCGCCTCCGGCCCCGGCCGTGGCGGAACGGCGGAGGGTGGGGCTTTTAACGGAGGGAGCTGTGGAGAGACACACGGGCGGACCGGTGGCGGCGGCGCCGGGGCTGGGCGCAGGTGGGGGCGGCCGGGTGCAGGCCGAGGGGCTGGCTCGCGGGCCGCACGGCCGGCACCCGGGCCCGCGGCGGAGTCTGGGTCCGGACCAGCCACCCCCGGAGCGTCGGGGGTGCCGCTGCCTTCCAGGGCCGCCTTCTGGCCGCATGGAGCGCCCCCTCTGGCGGGCTCTGGTGGGAGGGGCCGGAGGAGGTGGGGCCTGCAGCGGTGCCCGGCGGGGGCCGGAGCTGGTGGCCACCGCCGCGGGCGACTAAAGAAGGCGGGGCCGCAGCGGGAGGCAAAAAGCCTACAGCACCCGGTATTCCCAGGCGGTCTCCCATCCAAGTACTAACCAGGCCCGACCCTGCTTAGCTTCCGAGATCAGACGAGATCGGGCGCGTTCAGGGTGGTATGGCCGTAGACGGGGGCGTAGGCCGCTGGCTGCCACTTGAGGCCCAGCTTCGCTGGCGCTTGCGCCTTACCGCCAGCCCGGCGGCCGGACCTCTCCGTCAGGGCCCGACCGCCCGCCCAGGCAGGCGACAGGAGGTTTCGGGGACCCGGGGGTGGCGGAGTGGTGGCCGACCTCGCAGCCCAGGGCGGGCGGCACCCTCCAGGCCCGTGGGCGATTGGCGCCCCGCCCCCGATCCCGCTCGACGCTCACAGGGACTGGGCCCCGGAGGCTTCAGGGCCCGGGGGCCCGCGGTCCCCTGGGCACCCCCCCCCCCACCCTGCCCGCACACGCGGAGCTGGCCGCAGCCCAGCCGTGGCCGGGCCGGCCGGCCCTCCTGCCCGGCAGCAGCTGGCCCGAGGCCACTGGGAGCCACCGTTGAGTCGGCACGGCCCCTCAGCCCCAGCAAGGCCACCCTTGCCCCCACGCCGCCCGCCCAGCACAGGACCCCGCGCCCTGGTGGCCGACAGGCCCGGGGAAGCGGCCCGGGCCCCCGCCTCCGGCCCCGGCCGTGGCGGAACGGCGGAGGGTGGGGCTTTTAACGGAGGGAGCTGTGGAGAGACACACGGGCGGACCGGTGGCGGCGGCGCCGGGGCTGGGCGCAGGTGGGGGCGGCCGGGTGCAGGCCGAGGGGCTGGCTCGCGGGCCGCACGGCCGGCACCCGGGCCCGCGGCGGAGTCTGGGTCCGGGCCAGCCACCCCCGGAGCGTCGGGGGTGCCGCTGCCTTCCAGGGCCGCCTTCTGGCCGCATGGAGCGCCCCCTCTGGCGGGCTCTGGTGGGAGGGGCCGGAGGAGGTGGGGCCTGCAGCGGTGCCCGGCGGGGGCCGGAGCTGGTGGCCACCGCCGCGGGCGACTAAAGGAGAAGGCGGGGCCGCAGCGGGAGGCAAAAAGCCTACAGCACCCGGTATTCCCAGGCGGTCTCCCATCCAAGTACTAACCAGGCCCGACCCTGCTTAGCTTCCGAGATCAGACGAGATCGGGCGCGTTCAGGGTGGTATGGCCGTAGACGGGGGCGTAGGCCGCGGGCTGCCACTTGAGGCCCAGCTTCGCTGGCGCTTGCGCCTTACCGCCAGCCCGGCGGCCGGCCCTCTCCGTCAGGGCCCGACCGCCCGCCCAGGCAGGCGACAGGAGGTTTCGGGGACCCGGGGGTGGCGGAGTGGTGGCCGACCTCGCAGCCCAGGGCGGGCGGCACCCTCCAGGCACGTGGGCGATTGGCGCCCCGCCCCCGATCCCGCTCGACGCTCACAGGGACTGGGCCCCAGAGGCTTCAGGGCCCGGGGGCCCGCGTTCCCCTGGGCACCCCCCCCCCACCCTGCCCGCACACGCGGAGCTGGCCGCAGCCCAGCCGTGGCCGGGCCGGCCGGCCCTCCTGCCCGGCAGCAGCTGGCCCGAGGCCACTGGGAGCCACCGTTGAGTCGGCACGGCCCCTCAGCCCCAGCAAGGCCACCCTTGCCCCCACGCCGCCCGCCCAGCACAGGACCCCGCGCCCTGGTGGCCGACAGGCCCGGGGAAGCGGCCCGGGCCCCCGCCTCCGGCCCCGGCCGTGGCGGAACGGCGGAGGGTGGGGCTTTTAACGGAGGGAGCTGTGGAGAGACACACGGGCGGACCGGTGGCGGCGGCGCCGGGGCTGGGCGCAGGTGGGGGCGGCCGGGTGCAGGCCGAGGGGCTGGCTCGCGGGCCGCACGGCCGGCACCCGGGCCCGCGGCGGAGTCTGGGTCCGGACCAGCCACCCCCGGAGCGTCGGGGGTGCCGCTGCCTTCCAGGGCCGCCTTCTGGCCGCATGGAGCGCCCCCTCTGGCGGGCTCTGGTGGGAGGGGCCGGAGGAGGTGGGGCCTGCAGCGGTGCCCGGCGGGGGCCGGAGCTGGTGGCCACCGCCGCGGGCGACTAAAGAAGGCGGGGCCGCAGCGGGAGGCAAAAAGCCTACAGCACCCGGTATTCCCAGGCGGTCTCCCATCCAAGTACTAACCAGGCCCGACCCTGCTTAGCTTCCGAGATCAGACGAGATCGGGCGCGTTCAGGGTGGTATGGCCGTAGACGGGGGCGTAGGCCGCTGGCTGCCACTTGAGGCCCAGCTTCGCTGGCGCTTGCGCCTTACCGCCAGCCCGGCGGCCGGACCTCTCCGTCAGGGCCCGACCGCCCGCCCAGGCAGGCGACAGGAGGTTTCGGGGACCCGGGGGTGGCGGAGTGGTGGCCGACCTCGCAGCCCAGGGCGGGCGGCACCCTCCAGGCCCGTGGGCGATTGGCGCCCCGCCCCCGATCCCGCTCGACGCTCACAGGGACTGGGCCCCGGAGGCTTCAGGACCCGGGGGCCCGCGGTCCCCTGGGCACCCCCCCCCCCACCCTGCCCGCACACGCGGAGCTGGCCGCAGCCCAGCCGTGGCCGGGCCGGCCGGCCCTCCTGCCCGGCAGCAGCTGGCCCGAGGCCGCTGGGAGCCACCGTTGAGTCGGCACGGCCCCTCAGCCCCAGCAAGGCCACCCTTGCCCCCACGCCGCCCGCCCAGCACAGGACCCCGCGCCCTGGTGGCCGACAGGCCCGGGGAAGCGGCCCGGGCCCCCGCCTCCGGCCCCGGCCGTGGCGGAACGGCGGAGGGTGGGGCTTTTAACGGAGGGAGCTGTGGAGAGACACACGGGCGGACCGGTGGCGGCGGCGCCGGGGCTGGGCGCAGGTGGGGGCGGCCGGGTGCAGGCCGAGGGGCTGGCTCGCGGGCCGCACGGCCGGCACCCGGGCCCGCGGCGGAGTCTGGGTCCGGGCCAGCCACCCCCGGAGCGTCGGGGGTGCCGCTGCCTTCCAGGGCCGCCTTCTGGCCGCATGGAGCGCCCCCTCTGGCGGGCTCTGGTGGGAGGGGCCGGAGGAGGTGGGGCCTGCAGCGGTGCCCGGCGGGGGCCGGAGCTGGTGGCCACCGCCGCGGGCGACTAAAGGAGAAGGCGGGGCCGCAGCGGGAGGCAAAAAGCCTACAGCACCCGGTATTCCCAGGCGGTCTCCCATCCAAGTACTAACCAGGCCCGACCCTGCTTAGCTTCCGAGATCAGACGAGATCGGGCGCGTTCAGGGTGGTATGGCCGTAGACGGGGGCGTAGGCCGCGGGCTGCCACTTGAGGCCCAGCTTCGCTGGCGCTTGCGCCTTACCGCCAGCCCGGCGGCCGGCCCTCTCCGTCAGGGCCCGACCGCCCGCCCAGGCAGGCGACAGGAGGTTTCGGGGACCCGGGGGTGGCGGAGTGGTGGCCGACCTCGCAGCCCAGGGCGGGCGGCACCCTCCAGGCCCGTGGGCGATTGGCGCCCCGCCCCCGATCCCGCTCGACGCTCACAAGGACTGGGCCCCGGAGGCTTCAGGGCCCGGGGGCCCGCGGTCCCCTGGGCACCCCCCCCCCACCCTGCCCGCACACGCGGAGCTGGCCGCAGCCCAGCCGTGGCCGGGCCGGCCGGCCCTCCTGCCCGGCAGCAGCTGGCCCGAGGCCGCTGGGAGCCACCGTTGAGTCGGCACGGCCCCTCAGCCCCAGCAAGGCCACCCTTGCCCCCACGCCGCCCGCCCAGCACAGGACCCCGCGCCCTGGTGGCCGACAGGCCCGGGGAAGCGGCCCGGGCCCCCGCCTCCGGCCCCGGCCGTGGCGGAACGGCGGAGGGTGGGGCTTTTAACGGAGGGAGCTGTGGAGAGACACACGGGCGGACCGGTGGCGGCGGCGCCGGGGCTGGGCGCAGGTGGGGGCGGCCGGGTGCAGGCCGAGGG
>NW_027671931.1:0-125000 GCF_964165515.1 Mesoplodon bidens | reverse complement strand
AGCGGCCCGGGCCCCCGCCTCCGGCCCCGGCCGTGGCGGAACGGCGGAGGGTGGGGCTTTTAACGGAGGGAGCTGTGGAGAGACACACGGGCGGACCGGTGGCGGCGGCGCCGGGGCTGGGCGCAGGTGGGGGCGGCCGGGTGCAGGCCGAGGGGCTGGCTCGCGGGCCGCACGGCCGGCACCCGGGCCCGCGGCGGAGTCTGGGTCCGGGCCAGCCACCCCCGGAGCGTCGGGGGTGCCGCTGCCTTCCAGGGCCGCCTTCTGGCCGCATGGAGCGCCCCCTCTGGCGGGCTCTGGTGGGAGGGGCCGGAGGAGGTGGGGCCTGCAGCGGTGCCCGGCGGGGGCCGGAGCTGGTGGCCACCGCCGCGGGCGACTAAAGGAGAAGGCGGGGCCGCAGCGGGAGGCAAAAAGCCTACAGCACCCGGTATTCCCAGGCGGTCTCCCATCCAAGTACTAACCAGGCCCGACCCTGCTTAGCTTCCGAGATCAGACGAGATCGGGCGCGTTCAGGGTGGTATGGCCGTAGACGGGGGCGTAGGCCGCGGGCTGCCACTTGAGGCCCAGCTTCGCTGGCGCTTGCGCCTTACCGCCAGCCCGGCGGCCGGCCCTCTCCGTCAGGGCCCGACCGCCCGCCCAGGCAGGCGACAGGAGGTTTCGGGGACCCGGGGGTGGCGGAGTGGTGGCCGACCTCGCAGCCCAGGGCGGGCGGCACCCTCCAGGCCCGTGGGCGATTGGCGCCCCGCCCCCGATCCCGCTCGACGCTCACAGGGACTGGGCCCCGGAGGCTTCAGGACCCGGGGGCCCGCGGTCCCCTGGGCACCCCCCCCCCCCACCCTGCCCGCACACGCGGAGCTGGCCGCAGCCCAGCCGTGGCCGGGCCGGCCGGCCCTCCTGCCCGGCAGCAGCTGGCCCGAGGCCGCTGGGAGCCACCGTTGAGTCGGCACGGCCCCTCAGCCCCAGCAAGGCCACCCTTGCCCCCACGCCGCCCGCCCAGCACAGGACCCCGCGCCCTGGTGGCCGACAGGCCCGGGGAAGCGGCCCGGGCCCCCGCCTCCGGCCCCGGCCGTGGCGGAACGGCGGAGGGTGGGGCTTTTAACGGAGGGAGCTGTGGAGAGACACACGGGCGGACCGGTGGCGGCGGCGCCGGGGCTGGGCGCAGGTGGGGGCGGCCGGGTGCAGGCCGAGGGGCTGGCTCGCGGGCCGCACGGCCGGCACCCGGGCCCGCGGCGGAGTCTGGGTCCGGGCCAGCCACCCCCGGAGCGTCGGGGGTGCCGCTGCCTTCCAGGGCCGCCTTCTGGCCGCATGGAGCGCCCCCTCTGGCGGGCTCTGGTGGGAGGGGCCGGAGGAGGTGGGGCCTGCAGCGGTGCCCGGCGGGGGCCGGAGCTGGTGGCCACCGCCGCGGGCGACTAAAGGAGAAGGCGGGGCCGCAGCGGGAGGCAAAAAGCCTACAGCACCCGGTATTCCCAGGCGGTCTCCCATCCAAGTACTAACCAGGCCCGACCCTGCTTAGCTTCCGAGATCAGACGAGATCGGGCGCGTTCAGGGTGGTATGGCCGTAGACGGGGGCGTAGGCCGCGGGCTGCCACTTGAGGCCCAGCTTCGCTGGCGCTTGCGCCTTACCGCCAGCCCGGCGGCCGGCCCTCTCCGTCAGGGCCCGACCGCCCGCCCAGGCAGGCGACAGGAGGTTTCGGGGACCCGGGGGTGGCGGAGTGGTGGCCGACCTCGCAGCCCAGGGCGGGCGGCACCCTCCAGGCCCGTGGGCGATTGGCGCCCCGCCCCCGATCCCGCTCGACGCTCACAGGGACTGGGCCCCGGAGGCTTCAGGGCCCGGGGGCCCGCGGTCCCCTGGGCACCCCCCCCCCCCACCCTGCCCGCACACGCGGAGCTGGCCGCAGCCCAGCCGTGGCCGGGCCGGCCGGCCCTCCTGCCCGGCAGCAGCTGGCCCGAGGCCGCTGGGAGCCACCGTTGAGTCGGCACGGCCCCTCAGCCCCAGCAAGGCCACCCTTGCCTCCACGCCGCCCGCCCAGCACAGGACCCCGCGCCCTGGTGGCCGACAGGCCCGGGGAAGCGGCCCGGGCCCCCGCCTCCGGCCCCGGCCGTGGCGGAACGGCGGAGGGTGGGGCTTTTAACGGAGGGAGCTGTGGAGAGACACACGGGCGGACCGGTGGCGGCGGCGCCGGGGCTGGGCGCAGGTGGGGGCGGCCGGGTGCAGGCCGAGGGGCTGGCTCGCGGGCAGCACGGCCGGCACCCGGGCCCGCGGCGGAGTCTGGGTCCGGGCCAGCCACCCCCGGAGCGTCGGGGGTGCCGCTGCCTTCCAGGGCCGCCTTCTGGCCGCATGGAGCGCCCCCTCTGGCGGGCTCTGGTGGGAGGGGCCGGAGGAGGTGGGGCCTGCAGCGGTGCCCGGCGGGGGCCGGAGCTGGTGGCCACCGCCGCGGGCGACTAAAGGAGAAGGCGGGGCCGCAGCGGGAGGCAAAAAGCCTACAGCACCCGGTATTCCCAGGCGGTCTCCCATCCAAGTACTAACCAGGCCCGACCCTGCTTAGCTTCCGAGATCAGACGAGATCGGGCGCGTTCAGGGTGGTATGGCCGTAGATGGGGACGTAGGCCGCGGGCTGCCACTTGAGGCCCAGCTTCGCTGGCGCTTGCGCCTTACCGCCAGCCCGGCGGCCGGCCCTCTCCGTCAGGGCCCGACCGCCCGCCCAGGCAGGCGACAGGAGGTTTCGGGGACCCGGGGGTGGCGGAGTGGTGGCCGACCTCGCAGCCCAGGGCGGGCGGCACCCTCCAGGCACGTGGGCGATTGGCGCCCCGCCCCCGATCCCGCTCGACGCTCAGAGGGACTGGGCCCCAGAGGCTTCAGGGCCCGGGGGCCCGCGTTCCCCTGGGCACCCCCCCCCCCACCCTGCCCGCACACGCGGAGCTGGCCGCAGCCCAGCCGTGGCCGGGCCGGCCGGCCCTCCTGCCCGGCAGCAGCTGGCCCGAGGCCACTGGGAGCCACCGTTGAGTCGGCACGGCCCCTCAGCCCCAGCAAGGCCACCCTTGCCCCCACGCCGCCCGCCCAGCACAGGACCCCGCGCCCTGGTGGCCGACAGGCCCGGGGAAGCGGCCCGGGCCCCCGCCTCCGGCCCCGGCCGTGGCGGAACGGCGGAGGGTGGGGCTTTTAACGGAGGGAGCTGTGGAGAGACACACGGGCGGACCGGTGGCGGCGGCGCCGGGGCTGGGCGCAGGTGGGGGCGGCCGGGTGCAGGCCGAGGGGCTGGCTCGCGGGCCGCACGGCCGGCACCCGGGCCCGCGGCGGAGTCTGGGTCCGGACCAGCCACCCCCGGAGCGTCGGGGGTGCCGCTGCCTTCCAGGGCCGCCTTCTGGCCGCATGGAGCGCCCCCTCTGGCGGGCTCTGGTGGGAGGGGCCGGAGGAGGTGGGGCCTGCAGCGGTGCCCGGCGGGGGCCGGAGCTGGTGGCCACCGCCGCGGGCGACTAAAGAAGGCGGGGCCGCAGCGGGAGGCAAAAAGCCTACAGCACCCGGTATTCCCAGGCGGTCTCCCATCCAAGTACTAACCAGGCCCGACCCTGCTTAGCTTCCGAGATCAGACGAGATCGGGCGCGTTCAGGGTGGTATGGCCGTAGACGGGGGCGTAGGCCGCTGGCTGCCACTTGAGGCCCAGCTTCGCTGGCGCTTGCGCCTTACCGCCAGCCCGGCGGCCGGACCTCTCCGTCAGGGCCCGACCGCCCGCCCAGGCAGGCGACAGGAGGTTTCGGGGACCCGGGGGTGGCGGAGTGGTGGCCGACCTCGCAGCCCAGGGCGGGCGGCACCCTCCAGGCCCGTGGGCGATTGGCGCCCCGCCCCCGATCCCGCTCGACGCTCACAGGGACTGGGCCCCGGAGGCTTCAGGGCCCGGGGGCCCGCGGTCCCCTGGGCACCCCCCCCCCCACCCTGCCCGCACACGCGGAGCTGGCCGCAGCCCAGCCGTGGCCGGGCCGACCGGCCCTCCTGCCCGGCAGCAGCTGGCCCGAGGCCACTGGGAGCCACCGTTGAGTCGGCACGGCCCCTCAGCCCCAGCAAGGCCACCCTTGCCCCCACGCCGCCCGCCCAGCACAGGACCCCGCGCCCTGGTGGCCGACAGGCCCGGGGAAGCGGCCCGGGCCCCCGCCTCCGGCCCCGGCCGTGGCGGAACGGCGGAGGGTGGGGCTTTTAACGGAGGGAGCTGGGGAGAGACACACGGGCGGACCGGTGGCGGCGGCGCCGGAGCTGGGCGCAGGTGGGGGCGGCCGGGTGCAGGCCGAGGGGCTGGCTCGCGGGCCGCACGGCCGGCACCCGGGCCCGCGGCGGAGTCTGGGTCCGGACCAGCCACCCCCGGAGCGTCGGGGGTGCCGCTGCCTTCCAGGGCCGCCTT
Organism: Mesoplodon bidens; assembly: GCF_964165515.1. Lineage (NCBI taxonomy): Eukaryota > Metazoa > Chordata > Mammalia > Artiodactyla > Ziphiidae > Mesoplodon > Mesoplodon bidens. The sequence goes on along the minus strand of NW_027671931.1, from coordinate 120,612 downwards.
CTGGCCGCATGGAGCGCCCCCTCTGGCGGGCTCTGGTGGGAGGGGCCGGAGGAGGTGGGGCCTGCAGCGGTGCCCGGCGGGGGCCGGAGCTGGTGGCCACCGCCGCGGGCGACTAAAGGAGAAGGCGGGGCCGCAGCGGGAGGCAAAAAGCCTACAGCACCCGGTATTCCCAGGCGGTCTCCCATCCAAGTACTAACCAGGCCCGACCCTGCTTAGCTTCCGAGATCAGACGAGATCGGGCGCGTTCAGGGTGGTATGGCCGTAGACGGGGGCGTAGGCCGCGGGCTGCCACTTGAGGCCCAGCTTCGCTGGCGCTTGCGCCTTACCGCCAGCCCGGCGGCCGGCCCTCTCCGTCAGGGCCCGACCGCCCGCCCAGGCAGGCGACAGGAGGTTTCGGGGACCCGGGGGTGGCGGAGTGGTGGCCGACCTCGCAGCCCAGGGCGGGCGGCACCCTCCAGGCCCGTGGGCGATTGGCACCCCGCCCCCGATCCCGCTCGACGCTCACAGGGACTGGGCCCCGGAGGCTTCAGGACCCGGGGGCCCGCGGTCCCCTGGGCACCCCCCCCACCCTGCCCGCACACGCGGAGCTGGCCGCAGCCCGGCCGTGGCCGGGCCGGCCGGCCCTCCTGCCCGGCAGCAGCTGGCCCGAGGCCGCTGGGAGCCACCGTTGAGTCGGCACGGCCCCTCAGCCCCAGCAAGGCCACCCTTGCCCCCACGCCGCCCGCCCAGCACAGGACCCCGCGCCCTGGTGGCCGACAGGCCCGGGGAAGGGGCCCGGGCCCCCGCCTCCGGCCCCGGCCGTGGCGGAACGGCGGAGGGTGGGGCTTTTAACGGAGGGAGCTGTGGAGAGACACACGGGCGGACCGGTGGCGGCGGCGCCGGGGCTGGGCGCAGGTGGGGGCGGCCGGGTGCAGGCCGAGGGGCTGGCTCGCGGGCCGCACGGCCGGCACCCGGGCCCGCGGCGGAGTCTGGGTCCGGGCCAGCCACCCCCGGAGCGTCGGGGGTGCCGCTGCCTTCCAGGGCCGCCTTCTGGCCGCATGGAGCGCCCCCTCTGGCGGGCTCTGGTGGGAGGGGCCGGAGGAGGTGGGGCCTGCAGCGGTGCCCGGCGGGGGCCGGAGCTGGTGGCCACCGCCGCGGGCGACTAAAGGAGAAGGCGGGGCCGCAGCGGGAGGCAAAAAGCCTACAGCACCCGGTATTCCCAGGCGGTCTCCCATCCAAGTACTAACCAGGCCCGACCCTGCTTAGCTTCCGAGATCAGACGAGATCGGGCGCGTTCAGGGTGGTATGGCCGTAGACGGGGGCGTAGGCCGCGGGCTGCCACTTGAGGCCCAGCTTCGCTGGCGCTTGCGCCTTACCGCCAGCCCGGCGGCCGGCCCTCTCCGTCAGGGCCCGACCGCCCGCCTAGGCAGGCGACAGGAGGTTTCGGGGACCCGGGGGTGGCGGAGTGGTGGCCGACCTCGCAGCCCAGGGCGGGCGGCACCCTCCAGGCCCGTGGGCGATTGGCGCCCCGCCCCCGATCCCGCTCGACGCTCACAGGGACTGGGCCCCGGAGGCTTCAGGGCCCGGGGGCCCGCGGTCCCCTGGGCACCCCCCCCCCCACCCTGCCCGCACACGCGGAGCTGGCCGCAGCCCAGCCGTGGCCGGGCCGGCCGGCCCTCCTGCCCGGCAGCAGCTGGCCCGAGGCCGCTGGGAGCCACCGTTGAGTCGGCACGGCCCCTCAGCCCCAGCAAGGCCACCCTTGCCCCCACGCCGCCCGCCCAGCACAGGACCCCGCGCCCTGGTGGCCGACAGGCCCGGGGAAGCGGCCCGGGCCCCCGCCTCCGGCCCCGGCCGTGGCGGAACGGCGGAGGGTGGGGCTTTTAACGGAGGGAGCTGTGGAGAGACACACGGGCGGACCGGTGGCGGCGGCGCCGGGGCTGGGCGCAGGTGGGGGCGGCCGGGTGCAGGCCGAGGGGCTGGCTCGCGGGCCGCACGGCCGGCACCCGGGCCCGCGGCGGAGTCTGGGTCCGGGCCAGCCACCCCCGGAGCGTCGGGGGTGCCGCTGCCTTCCAGGGCCGCCTTCTGGCCGCATGGAGCGCCCCCTCTGGCGGGCTCTGGTGGGAGGGGCCGGAGGAGGTGGGGCCTGCAGCGGTGCCCGGCGGGGGCCGGAGCTGGTGGCCACCGCCGCGGGCGACTAAAGGAGAAGGCGGGGCCGCAGCGGGAGGCAAAAAGCCTACAGCACCCGGTATTCCCAGGCGGTCTCCCATCCAAGTACTAACCAGGCCCGACCCTGCTTAGCTTCCGAGATCAGACGAGATCGGGCGCGTTCAGGGTGGTATGGCCGTAGACGGGGACGTAGGCCGCGGGCTGCCACTTGAGGCCCAGCTTCGCTGGCGCTTGCGCCTTACCGCCAGCCCGGCGGCCGGCCCTCTCCGTCAGGGCCCGACCGCCCGCCCAGGCAGGCGACAGGAGGTTTCGGGGACCCGGGGGTGGCGGAGTGGTGGCCGACCTCGCAGCCCAGGGCGGGCGGCACCCTCCAGGCCCGTGGGCGATTGGCGCCCCGCCCCCGATCCCGCTCGACGCTCACAGGGACTGGGCCCCGGAGGCTTCAGGGCCCGGGGGCCCGCGGTCCCCTGGGCACCCCCCCCCCCACCCTGCCCGCACACGCGGAGCTGGCCGCAGCCCAGCCGTGGCCGGGCCGGCCGGCCCTCCTGCCCGGCAGCAGCTGGCCCGAGGCCACTGGGAGCCACCGTTGAGTCGGCACGGCCCCTCAGCCCCAGCAAGGCCACCCTTGCCCCCACGCCGCCCGCCCAGCACAGGACCCCGCGCCCTGGTGGCCGACAGGCCCGGGGAAGCGGCCCGGGCCCCCGCCTCCGGCCCCGGCCGTGGCGGAACGGCGGAGGGTGGGGCTTTTAACGGAGGGAGCTGTGGAGAGACACACGGGCGGACCGGTGGCGGCGGCGCCGGGGCTGGGCGCAGGTGGGGGCGGCCGGGTGCAGGCCGAGGGGCTGGCTCGCGGGCCGCACGGCCGGCACCCGGGCCCGCGGCGGAGTCTGGGTCCGGGCCAGCCACCCCCGGAGCGTCGGGGGTGCCGCTGCCTTCCAGGGCCGCCTTCTGGCCGCATGGAGCGCCCCCTCTGGCGGGCTCTGGTGGGAGGGGCCGGAGGAGGTGGGGCCTGCAGCGGTGCCCGGCGGGGGCCGGAGCTGGTGGCCACCGCCGCGGGCGACTAAAGGAGAAGGCGGGGCCGCAGCGGGAGGCAAAAAGCCTACAGCACCCGGTATTCCCAGGCGGTCTCCCATCCAAGTACTAACCAGGCCCGACCCTGCTTAGCTTCCGAGATCAGACGAGATCGGGCGCGTTCAGGGTGGTATGGCCGTAGATGGGGACGTAGGCCGCGGGCTGCCACTTGAGGCCCAGCTTCGCTGGCGCTTGCGCCTTACCGCCAGCCCGGCGGCCGGCCCTCTCCGTCAGGGCCCGACCGCCCGCCCAGGCAGGCGACAGGAGGTTTCGGGGACCCGGGGGTGGCGGAGTGGTGGCCGACCTCGCAGCCCAGGGCGGGCGGCACCCTCCAGGCACGTGGGCGATTGGCGCCCCGCCCCCGATCCCGCTCGACGCTCACAGGGACTGGGCCCCAGAGGCTTCAGGGCCCGGGGGCCCGCGTTCCCCTGGGCACCCCCCCCCCACCCTGCCCGCACACGCGGAGCTGGCCGCAGCCCAGCCGTGGCCGGGCCGGCCGGCCCTCCTGCCCGGCAGCAGCTGGCCCGAGGCCACTGGGAGCCACCGTTGAGTCGGCACGGCCCCTCAGCCCCAGCAAGGCCACCCTTGCCCCCACGCCGCCCGCCCAGCACAGGACCCCGCGCCCTGGTGGCCGACAGGCCCGGGGAAGCGGCCCGGGCCCCCGCCTCCGGCCCCGGCCGTGGCGGAACGGCGGAGGGTGGGGCTTTTAACGGAGGGAGCTGTGGAGAGACACACGGGCGGACCGGTGGCGGCGGCGCCGGGGCTGGGCGCAGGTGGGGGCGGCCGGGTGCAGGCCGAGGGGCTGGCTCGCGGGCCGCACGGCCGGCACCCGGGCCCGCGGCGGAGTCTGGGTCCGGACCAGCCACCCCCGGAGCGTCGGGGGTGCCGCTGCCTTCCAGGGCCGCCTTCTGGCCGCATGGAGCGCCCCCTCTGGCGGGCTCTGGTGGGAGGGGCCGGAGGAGGTGGGGCCTGCAGCGGTGCCCGGCGGGGGCCGGAGCTGGTGGCCACCGCCGCGGGCGACTAAAGAAGGCGGGGCCGCAGCGGGAGGCAAAAAGCCTACAGCACCCGGTATTCCCAGGCGGTCTCCCATCCAAGTACTAACCAGGCCCGACCCTGCTTAGCTTCCGAGATCAGACGAGATCGGGCGCGTTCAGGGTGGTATGGCCGTAGACGGGGGCGTAGGCCGCTGGCTGCCACTTGAGGCCCAGCTTCGCTGGCGCTTGCGCCTTACCGCCAGCCCGGCGGCCGGACCTCTCCGTCAGGGCCCGACCGCCCGCCCAGGCAGGCGACAGGAGGTTTCGGGGACCCGGGGGTGGCGGAGTGGTGGCCGACCTCGCAGCCCAGGGCGGGCGGCACCCTCCAGGCCCGTGGGCGATTGGCGCCCCGCCCCCGATCCCGCTCGACGCTCACAGGGACTGGGCCCCGGAGGCTTCAGGGCCCGGGGGCCCGCGGTCCCCTGGGCACCCCCCCCCCCACCCTGCCCGCACACGCGGAGCTGGCCGCAGCCCAGCCGTGGCCGGGCCGACCGGCCCTCCTGCCCGGCAGCAGCTGGCCCGAGGCCACTGGGAGCCACCGTTGAGTCGGCACGGCCCCTCAGCCCCAGCAAGGCCACCCTTGCCCCCACGCCGCCCGCCCAGCACAGGACCCCGCGCCCTGGTGGCCGACAGGCCCGGGGAAGCGGCCCGGGCCCCCGCCTCCGGCCCCGGCCGTGGCGGAACGGCGGAGGGTGGGGCTTTTAACGGAGGGAGCTGGGGAGAGACACACGGGCGGACCGGTGGCGGCGGCGCCGGAGCTGGGCGCAGGTGGGGGCGGCCGGGTGCAGGCCGAGGGGCTGGCTCGCGGGCCGCACGGCCGGCACCCGGGCCCGCGGCGGAGTCTGGGTCCGGACCAGCCACCCCCGGAGCGTCGGGGGTGCCGCTGCCTTCCAGGGCCGCCTTCTGGCCGCATGGAGCGCCCCCTCTGGCGGGCTCTGGTGGGAGGGGCCGGAGGAGGTGGGGCCTGCAGCGGTGCCCGGCGGGGGCCGGAGCTGGTGGCCACCGCCGCGGGCGACTAAAGGAGAAGGCGGGGCCGCAGCGGGAGGCAAAAAGCCTACAGCACCCGGTATTCCCAGGCGGTCTCCCATCCAAGTACTAACCAGGCCCGACCCTGCTTAGCTTCCGAGATCAGACGAGATCGGGCGCGTTCAGGGTGGTATGGCCGTAGACGGGGGCGTAGGCCGCGGGCTGCCACTTGAGGCCCAGCTTCGCTGGCGCTTGCGCCTTACCGCCAGCCCGGCGGCCGGCCCTCTCCGTCAGGGCCCGACCGCCCGCCCAGGCAGGCGACAGGAGGTTTCGGGGACCCGGGGGTGGCGGAGTGGTGGCCGACCTCGCAGCCCAGGGCGGGCGGCACCCTCCAGGCCCGTGGGCGATTGGCACCCCGCCCCCGATCCCGCTCGACGCTCACAGGGACTGGGCCCCGGAGGCTTCAGGACCCGGGGGCCCGCGGTCCCCTGGGCACCCCCCCCACCCTGCCCGCACACGCGGAGCTGGCCGCAGCCCGGCCGTGGCCGGGCCGGCCGGCCCTCCTGCCCGGCAGCAGCTGGCCCGAGGCCGCTGGGAGCCACCGTTGAGTCGGCACGGCCCCTCAGCCCCAGCAAGGCCACCCTTGCCCCCACGCCGCCCGCCCAGCACAGGACCCCGCGCCCTGGTGGCCGACAGGCCCGGGGAAGGGGCCCGGGCCCCCGCCTCCGGCCCCGGCCGTGGCGGAACGGCGGAGGGTGGGGCTTTTAACGGAGGGAGCTGTGGAGAGACACACGGGCGGACCGGTGGCGGCGGCGCCGGGGCTGGGCGCAGGTGGGGGCGGCCGGGTGCAGGCCGAGGGGCTGGCTCGCGGGCCGCACGGCCGGCACCCGGGCCCGCGGCGGAGTCTGGGTCCGGGCCAGCCACCCCCGGAGCGTCGGGGGTGCCGCTGCCTTCCAGGGCCGCCTTCTGGCCGCATGGAGCGCCCCCTCTGGCGGGCTCTGGTGGGAGGGGCCGGAGGAGGTGGGGCCTGCAGCGGTGCCCGGCGGGGGCCGGAGCTGGTGGCCACCGCCGCGGGCGACTAAAGGAGAAGGCGGGGCCGCAGCGGGAGGCAAAAAGCCTACAGCACCCGGTATTCCCAGGCGGTCTCCCATCCAAGTACTAACCAGGCCCGACCCTGCTTAGCTTCCGAGATCAGACGAGATCGGGCGCGTTCAGGGTGGTATGGCCGTAGACGGGGGCGTAGGCCGCGGGCTGCCACTTGAGGCCCAGCTTCGCTGGCGCTTGCGCCTTACCGCCAGCCCGGCGGCCGGCCCTCTCCGTCAGGGCCCGACCGCCCGCCTAGGCAGGCGACAGGAGGTTTCGGGGACCCGGGGGTGGCGGAGTGGTGGCCGACCTCGCAGCCCAGGGCGGGCGGCACCCTCCAGGCCCGTGGGCGATTGGCGCCCCGCCCCCGATCCCGCTCGACGCTCACAGGGACTGGGCCCCGGAGGCTTCAGGGCCCGGGGGCCCGCGGTCCCCTGGGCAACCCCCCCCCCACCCTGCCCGCACACGCGGAGCTGGCCGCAGCCCAGCCGTGGCCGGGCCGGCCGGCCCTCCTGCCCGGCAGCAGCTGGCCCGAGGCCGCTGGGAGCCACCGTTGAGTCGGCACGGCCCCTCAGCCCCAGCAAGGCCACCCTTGCCCCCACGCCGCCCGCCCAGCACAGGACCCCGCGCCCTGGTGGCCGACAGGCCCGGGGAAGCGGCCCGGGCCCCCGCCTCCGGCCCCGGCCGTGGCGGAACGGCGGAGGGTGGGGCTTTTAACGGAGGGAGCTGTGGAGAGACACACGGGCGGACCGGTGGCGGCGGCGCCGGGGCTGGGCGCAGGTGGGGGCGGCCGGGTGCAGGCCGAGGGGCTGGCTCGCGGGCCGCACGGCCGGCACCCGGGCCCGCGGCGGAGTCTGGGTCCGGGCCAGCCACCCCCGGAGCGTCGGGGGTGCCGCTGCCTTCCAGGGCCGCCTTCTGGCCGCATGGAGCGCCCCCTCTGGCGGGCTCTGGTGGGAGGGGCCGGAGGAGGTGGGGCCTGCAGCGGTGCCCGGCGGGGGCCGGAGCTGGTGGCCACCGCCGCGGGCGACTAAAGGAGAAGGCGGGGCCGCAGCGGGAGGCAAAAAGCCTACAGCACCCGGTATTCCCAGGCGGTCTCCCATCCAAGTACTAACCAGGCCCGACCCTGCTTAGCTTCCGAGATCAGACGAGATCGGGCGCGTTCAGGGTGGTATGGCCGTAGACGGGGACGTAGGCCGCGGGCTGCCACTTGAGGCCCAGCTTCGCTGGCGCTTGCGCCTTACCGCCAGCCCGGCGGCCGGCCCTCTCCGTCAGGGCCCGACCGCCCGCCCAGGCAGGCGACAGGAGGTTTCGGGGACCCGGGGGTGGCGGAGTGGTGGCCGACCTCGCAGCCCAGGGCGGGCGGCACCCTCCAGGCCCGTGGGCGATTGGCGCCCCGCCCCCGATCCCGCTCGACGCTCACAGGGACTGGGCCCCGGAGGCTTCAGGGCCCGGGGGCCCGCGGTCCCCTGGGCACCCCCCCCCCCACCCTGCCCGCACACGCGGAGCTGGCCGCAGCCCAGCCGTGGCCGGGCCGGCCGGCCCTCCTGCCCGGCAGCAGCTGGCCCGAGGCCACTGGGAGCCACCGTTGAGTCGGCACGGCCCCTCAGCCCCAGCAAGGCCACCCTTGCCCCCACGCCGCCCGCCCAGCACAGGACCCCGCGCCCTGGTGGCCGACAGGCCCGGGGAAGCGGCCCGGGCCCCCGCCTCCGGCCCCGGCCGTGGCGGAACGGCGGAGGGTGGGGCTTTTAACGGAGGGAGCTGTGGAGAGACACACGGGCGGACCGGTGGCGGCGGCGCCGGGGCTGGGCGCAGGTGGGGGCGGCCGGGTGCAGGCCGAGGGGCTGGCTCGCGGGCCGCACGGCCGGCACCCGGGCCCGCGGCGGAGTCTGGGTCCGGACCAGCCACCCCCGGAGCGTCGGGGGTGCCGCTGCCTTCCAGGGCCGCCTTCTGGCCGCATGGAGCGCCCCCTCTGGCGGGCTCTGGTGGGAGGGGCCGGAGGAGGTGGGGCCTGCAGCGGTGCCCGGCGGGGGCCGGAGCTGGTGGCCACCGCCGCGGGCGACTAAAGAAGGCGGGGCCGCAGCGGGAGGCAAAAAGCCTACAGCACCCGGTATTCCCAGGCGGTCTCCCATCCAAGTACTAACCAGGCCCGACCCTGCTTAGCTTCCGAGATCAGACGAGATCGGGCGCGTTCAGGGTGGTATGGCCGTAGACGGGGGCGTAGGCCGCTGGCTGCCACTTGAGGCCCAGCTTCGCTGGCGCTTGCGCCTTACCGCCAGCCCGGCGGCCGGACCTCTCCGTCAGGGCCCGACCGCCCGCCCAGGCAGGCGACAGGAGGTTTCGGGGACCCGGGGGTGGCGGAGTGGTGGCCGACCTCGCAGCCCAGGGCGGGCGGCACCCTCCAGGCCCGTGGGCGATTGGCGCCCCGCCCCCGATCCCGCTCGACGCTCACAGGGACTGGGCCCCGGAGGCTTCAGGGCCCGGGGGCCCGCGGTCCCCTGGGCACCCCCCCCCCCACCCTGCCCGCACACGCGGAGCTGGCCGCAGCCCAGCCGTGGCCGGGCCGACCGGCCCTCCTGCCCGGCAGCAGCTGGCCCGAGGCCACTGGGAGCCACCGTTGAGTCGGCACGGCCCCTCAGCCCCAGCAAGGCCACCCTTGCCCCCACGCCGCCCGCCCAGCACAGGACCCCGCGCCCTGGTGGCCGACAGGCCCGGGGAAGCGGCCCGGGCCCCCGCCTCCGGCCCCGGCCGTGGCGGAACGGCGGAGGGTGGGGCTTTTAACGGAGGGAGCTGGGGAGAGACACACGGGCGGACCGGTGGCGGCGGCGCCGGAGCTGGGCGCAGGTGGGGGCGGCCGGGTGCAGGCCGAGGGGCTGGCTCGCGGGCCGCACGGCCGGCACCCGGGCCCGCGGCGGAGTCTGGGTCCGGACCAGCCACCCCCGGAGCGTCGGGGGTGCCGCTGCCTTCCAGGGCCGCCTTCTGGCCGCATGGAGCGCCCCCTCTGGCGGGCTCTGGTGGGAGGGGCCGGAGGAGGTGGGGCCTGCAGCGGTGCCCGGCGGGGGCCGGAGCTGGTGGCCACCGCCGCGGGCGACTAAAGGAGAAGGCGGGGCCGCACCGGGAGGCAAAAAGCCTACAGCACCCGGTATTCCCAGGCGGTCTCCCATCCAAGTACTAACCAGGCCCGACCCTGCTTAGCTTCCGAGATCAGACGAGATCGGGCGCGTTCAGGGTGGTATGGCCGTAGACGGGGGCGTAGGCCGCGGGCTGCCACTTGAGGCCCAGCTTCGCTGGCGCTTGCGCCTTACCGCCAGCCCGGCGGCCGGCCCTCTCCGTCAGGGCCCGACCGCCCGCCCAGGCAGGCGACAGGAGGTTTCGGGGACCCGGGGGTGGCGGAGTGGTGGCCGACCTCGCAGCCCAGGGCGGGCGGCACCCTCCAGGCCCGTGGGCGATTGGCACCCCGCCCCCGATCCCGCTCGACGCTCACAGGGACTGGGCCCCGGAGGCTTCAGGACCCGGGGGCCCGCGGTCCCCTGGGCACCCCCCCCACCCTGCCCGCACACGCGGAGCTGGCCGCAGCCCGGCCGTGGCCGGGCCGGCCGGCCCTCCTGCCCGGCAGCAGCTGGCCCGAGGCCGCTGGGAGCCACCGTTGAGTCGGCACGGCCCCTCAGCCCCAGCAAGGCCACCCTTGCCCCCACGCCGCCCGCCCAGCACAGGACCCCGCGCCCTGGTGGCCGACAGGCCCGGGGAAGGGGCCCGGGCCCCCGCCTCCGGCCCCGGCCGTGGCGGAACGGCGGAGGGTGGGGCTTTTAACGGAGGGAGCTGTGGAGAGACACACGGGCGGACCGGTGGCGGCGGCGCCGGGGCTGGGCGCAGGTGGGGGCGGCCGGGTGCAGGCCGAGGGGCTGGCTCGCGGGCCGCACGGCCGGCACCCGGGCCCGCGGCGGAGTCTGGGTCCGGGCCAGCCACCCCCGGAGCGTCGGGGGTGCCGCTGCCTTCCAGGGCCGCCTTCTGGCCGCATGGAGCGCCCCCTCTGGCGGGCTCTGGTGGGAGGGGCCGGAGGAGGTGGGGCCTGCAGCGGTGCCCGGCGGGGGCCGGAGCTGGTGGCCACCGCCGCGGGCGACTAAAGGAGAAGGCGGGGCCGCAGCGGGAGGCAAAAAGCCTACAGCACCCGGTATTCCCAGGCGGTCTCCCATCCAAGTACTAACCAGGCCCGACCCTGCTTAGCTTCCGAGATCAGACGAGATCGGGCGCGTTCAGGGTGGTATGGCCGTAGACGGGGGCGTAGGCCGCGGGCTGCCACTTGAGGCCCAGCTTCGCTGGCGCTTGCGCCTTACCGCCAGCCCGGCGGCCGGCCCTCTCCGTCAGGGCCCGACCGCCCGCCTAGGCAGGCGACAGGAGGTTTCGGGGACCCGGGGGTGGCGGAGTGGTGGCCGACCTCGCAGCCCAGGGCGGGCGGCACCCTCCAGGCCCGTGGGCGATTGGCGCCCCGCCCCCGATCCCGCTCGACGCTCACAGGGACTGGGCCCCGGAGGCTTCAGGGCCCGGGGGCCCGCGGTCCCCTGGGCACCCCCCCCCCCACCCTGCCCGCACACGCGGAGCTGGCCGCAGCCCAGCCGTGGCCGGGCCGGCCGGCCCTCCTGCCCGGCAGCAGCTGGCCCGAGGCCGCTGGGAGCCACCGTTGAGTCGGCACGGCCCCTCAGCCCCAGCAAGGCCACCCTTGCCCCCACGCCGCCCGCCCAGCACAGGACCCCGCGCCCTGGTGGCCGACAGGCCCGGGGAAGCGGCCCGGGCCCCCGCCTCCGGCCCCGGCCGTGGCGGAACGGCGGAGGGTGGGGCTTTTAACGGAGGGAGCTGTGGAGAGACACACGGGCGGACCGGTGGCGGCGGCGCCGGGGCTGGGCGCAGGTGGGGGCGGCCGGGTGCAGGCCGAGGGGCTGGCTCGCGGGCCGCACGGCCGGCACCCGGGCCCGCGGCGGAGTCTGGGTCCGGGCCAGCCACCCCCGGAGCGTCGGGGGTGCCGCTGCCTTCCAGGGCCGCCTTCTGGCCGCATGGAGCGCCCCCTCTGGCGGGCTCTGGTGGGAGGGGCCGGAGGAGGTGGGGCCTGCAGCGGTGCCCGGCGGGGGCCGGAGCTGGTGGCCACCGCCGCGGGCGACTAAAGGAGAAGGCGGGGCCGCAGCGGGAGGCAAAAAGCCTACAGCACCCGGTATTCCCAGGCGGTCTCCCATCCAAGTACTAACCAGGCCCGACCCTGCTTAGCTTCCGAGATCAGACGAGATCGGGCGCGTTCAGGGTGGTATGGCCGTAGACGGGGACGTAGGCCGCGGGCTGCCACTTGAGGCCCAGCTTCGCTGGCGCTTGCGCCTTACCGCCAGCCCGGCGGCCGGCCCTCTCCGTCAGGGCCCGACCGCCCGCCCAGGCAGGCGACAGGAGGTTTCGGGGACCCGGGGGTGGCGGAGTGGTGGCCGACCTCGCAGCCCAGGGCGGGCGGCACCCTCCAGGCCCGTGGGCGATTGGCGCCCCGCCCCCGATCCCGCTCGACGCTCACAGGGACTGGGCCCCGGAGGCTTCAGGGCCCGGGGGCCCGCGGTCCCCTGGGCACCCCCCCCCCCACCCTGCCCGCACACGCGGAGCTGGCCGCAGCCCAGCCGTGGCCGGGCCGGCCGGCCCTCCTGCCCGGCAGCAGCTGGCCCGAGGCCACTGGGAGCCACCGTTGAGTCGGCACGGCCCCTCAGCCCCAGCAAGGCCACCCTTGCCCCCACGCCGCCCGCCCAGCACAGGACCCCGCGCCCTGGTGGCCGACAGGCCCGGGGAAGCGGCCCGGGCCCCCGCCTCCGGCCCCGGCCGTGGCGGAACGGCGGAGGGTGGGGCTTTTAACGGAGGGAGCTGTGGAGAGACACACGGGCGGACCGGTGGCGGCGGCGCCGGGGCTGGGCGCAGGTGGGGGCGGCCGGGTGCAGGCCGAGGGGCTGGCTCGCGGGCCGCACGGCCGGCACCCGGGCCCGCGGCGGAGTCTGGGTCCGGGCCAGCCACCCCCGGAGCGTCGGGGGTGCCGCTGCCTTCCAGGGCCGCCTTCTGGCCGCATGGAGCGCCCCCTCTGGCGGGCTCTGGTGGGAGGGGCCGGAGGAGGTGGGGCCTGCAGCGGTGCCCGGCGGGGGCCGGAGCTGGTGGCCACCGCCGCGGGCGACTAAAGGAGAAGGCGGGGCCGCAGCGGGAGGCAAAAAGCCTACAGCACCCGGTATTCCCAGGCGGTCTCCCATCCAAGTACTAACCAGGCCCGACCCTGCTTAGCTTCCGAGATCAGACGAGATCGGGCGCGTTCAGGGTGGTATGGCCGTAGATGGGGACGTAGGCCGCGGGCTGCCACTTGAGGCCCAGCTTCGCTGGCGCTTGCGCCTTACCGCCAGCCCGGCGGCCGGCCCTCTCCGTCAGGGCCCGACCGCCCGCCCAGGCAGGCGACAGGAGGTTTCGGGGACCCGGGGGTGGCGGAGTGGTGGCCGACCTCGCAGCCCAGGGCGGGCGGCACCCTCCAGGCACGTGGGCGATTGGCGCCCCGCCCCCGATCCCGCTCGACGCTCACAGGGACTGGGCCCCAGAGGCTTCAGGGCCCGGGGGCCCGCGTTCCCCTGGGCACCCCCCCCCCACCCTGCCCGCACACGCGGAGCTGGCCGCAGCCCAGCCGTGGCCGGGCCGGCCGGCCCTCCTGCCCGGCAGCAGCTGGCCCGAGGCCACTGGGAGCCACCGTTGAGTCGGCACGGCCCCTCAGCCCCAGCAAGGCCACCCTTGCCCCCACGCCGCCCGCCCAGCACAGGACCCCGCGCCCTGGTGGCCGACAGGCCCGGGGAAGCGGCCCGGGCCCCCGCCTCCGGCCCCGGCCGTGGCGGAACGGCGGAGGGTGGGGCTTTTAACGGAGGGAGCTGTGGAGAGACACACGGGCGGACCGGTGGCGGCGGCGCCGGGGCTGGGCGCAGGTGGGGGCGGCCGGGTGCAGGCCGAGGGGCTGGCTCGCGGGCCGCACGGCCGGCACCCGGGCCCGCGGCGGAGTCTGGGTCCGGACCAGCCACCCCCGGAGCGTCGGGGGTGCCGCTGCCTTCCAGGGCCGCCTTCTGGCCGCATGGAGCGCCCCCTCTGGCGGGCTCTGGTGGGAGGGGCCGGAGGAGGTGGGGCCTGCAGCGGTGCCCGGCGGGGGCCGGAGCTGGTGGCCACCGCCGCGGGCGACTAAAGAAGGCGGGGCCGCAGCGGGAGGCAAAAAGCCTACAGCACCCGGTATTCCCAGGCGGTCTCCCATCCAAGTACTAACCAGGCCCGACCCTGCTTAGCTTCCGAGATCAGACGAGATCGGGCGCGTTCAGGGTGGTATGGCCGTAGACGGGGGCGTAGGCCGCTGGCTGCCACTTGAGGCCCAGCTTCGCTGGCGCTTGCGCCTTACCGCCAGCCCGGCGGCCGGACCTCTCCGTCAGGGCCCGACCGCCCGCCCAGGCAGGCGACAGGAGGTTTCGGGGACCCGGGGGTGGCGGAGTGGTGGCCGACCTCGCAGCCCAGGGCGGGCGGCACCCTCCAGGCCCGTGGGCGATTGGCGCCCCGCCCCCGATCCCGCTCGACGCTCACAGGGACTGGGCCCCGGAGGCTTCAGGGCCCGGGGGCCCGCGGTCCCCTGGGCACCCCCCCCCCCACCCTGCCCGCACACGCGGAGCTGGCCGCAGCCCAGCCGTGGCCGGGCCGGCCGGCCCTCCTGCCCGGCAGCAGCTGGCCCGAGGCCACTGGGAGCCACCGTTGAGTCGGCACGGCCCCTCAGCCCCAGCAAGGCCACCCTTGCCCCCACGCCGCCCGCCCAGCACAGGACCCCGCGCCCTGGTGGCCGACAGGCCCGGGGAAGCGGCCCGGGCCCCCGCCTCCGGCCCCGGCCGTGGCGGAACGGCGGAGGGTGGGGCTTTTAACGGAGGGAGCTGTGGAGAGACACACGGGCGGACCGGTGGCGGCGGCGCCGGGGCTGGGCGCAGGTGGGGGCGGCCGGGTGCAGGCCGAGGGGCTGGCTCGCGGGCCGCACGGCCGGCACCCGGGCCCGCGGCGGAGTCTGGGTCCGGGCCAGCCACCCCCGGAGCGTCGGGGGTGCCGCTGCCTTCCAGGGCCGCCTTCTGGCCGCATGGAGCGCCCCCTCTGGCGGGCTCTGGTGGGAGGGGCCGGAGGAGGTGGGGCCTGCAGCGGTGCCCGGCGGGGGCCGGAGCTGGTGGCCACCGCCGCGGGCGACTAAAGGAGAAGGCGGGGCCGCAGCGGGAGGCAAAAAGCCTACAGCACCCGGTATTCCCAGGCGGTCTCCCATCCAAGTACTAACCAGGCCCGACCCTGCTTAGCTTCCGAGATCAGACGAGATCGGGCGCGTTCAGGGTGGTATGGCCGTAGATGGGGACGTAGGCCGCGGGCTGCCACTTGAGGCCCAGCTTCGCTGGCGCTTGCGCCTTACCGCCAGCCCGGCGGCCGGCCCTCTCCGTCAGGGCCCGACCGCCCGCCCAGGCAGGCGACAGGAGGTTTCGGGGACCCGGGGGTGGCGGAGTGGTGGCCGACCTCGCAGCCCAGGGCGGGCGGCACCCTCCAGGCACGTGGGCGATTGGCGCCCCGCCCCCGATCCCGCTCGACGCTCACAGGGACTGGGCCCCAGAGGCTTCAGGGCCCGGGGGCCCGCGTTCCCCTGGGCACCCCCCCCCCACCCTGCCCGCACACGCGGAGCTGGCCGCAGCCCAGCCGTGGCCGGGCCGGCCGGCCCTCCTGCCCGGCAGCAGCTGGCCCGAGGCCACTGGGAGCCACCGTTGAGTCGGCACGGCCCCTCAGCCCCAGCAAGGCCACCCTTGCCCCCACGCCGCCCGCCCAGCACAGGACCCCGCGCCCTGGTGGCCGACAGGCCCGGGGAAGCGGCCCGGGCCCCCGCCTCCGGCCCCGGCCGTGGCGGAACGGCGGAGGGTGGGGCTTTTAACGGAGGGAGCTGTGGAGAGACACACGGGCGGACCGGTGGCGGCGGCGCCGGGGCTGGGCGCAGGTGGGGGCGGCCGGGTGCAGGCCGAGGGGCTGGCTCGCGGGCCGCACGGCCGGCACCCGGGCCCGCGGCGGAGTCTGGGTCCGGACCAGCCACCCCCGGAGCGTCGGGGGTGCCGCTGCCTTCCAGGGCCGCCTTCTGGCCGCATGGAGCGCCCCCTCTGGCGGGCTCTGGTGGGAGGGGCCGGAGGAGGTGGGGCCTGCAGCGGTGCCCGGCGGGGGCCGGAGCTGGTGGCCACCGCCGCGGGCGACTAAAGAAGGCGGGGCCGCAGCGGGAGGCAAAAAGCCTACAGCACCCGGTATTCCCAGGCGGTCTCCCATCCAAGTACTAACCAGGCCCGACCCTGCTTAGCTTCCGAGATCAGACGAGATCGGGCGCGTTCAGGGTGGTATGGCCGTAGACGGGGGCGTAGGCCGCTGGCTGCCACTTGAGGCCCAGCTTCGCTGGCGCTTGCGCCTTACCGCCAGCCCGGCGGCCGGCCCTCTCCGTCAGGGCCCGACCGCCCGCCCAGGCAGGCGACAGGAGGTTTCGGGGACCCGGGGGTGGCGGAGTGGTGGCCGACCTCGCAGCCCAGGGCGGGCGGCACCCTCCAGGCCCGTGGGCGATTGGCGCCCCGCCCCCGATCCCGCTCGACGCTCACAGGGACTGGGCCCCGGAGGCTTCAGGGCCCGGGGGCCCGCGGTCCCCTGGGCACCCCCCCCCCCACCCTGCCCGCACACGCGGAGCTGGCCGCAGCCCAGCCGTGGCCGGGCCGACCGGCCCTCCTGCCCGGCAGCAGCTGGCCCGAGGCCACTGGGAGCCACCGTTGAGTCGGCACGGCCCCTCAGCCCCAGCAAGGCCACCCTTGCCCCCACGCCGCCCGCCCAGCACAGGACCCCGCGCCCTGGTGGCCGACAGGCCCGGGGAAGCGGCCCGGGCCCCCGCCTCCGGCCCCGGCCGTGGCGGAACGGCGGAGGGTGGGGCTTTTAACGGAGGGAGCTGGGGAGAGACACACGGGCGGACCGGTGGCGGCGGCGCCGGAGCTGGGCGCAGGTGGGGGCGGCCGGGTGCAGGCCGAGGGGCTGGCTCGCGGGCCGCACGGCCGGCACCCGGGCCCGCGGCGGAGTCTGGGTCCGGACCAGCCACCCCCGGAGCGTCGGGGGTGCCGCTGCCTTCCAGGGCCGCCTTCTGGCCGCATGGAGCGCCCCCTCTGGCGGGCTCTGGTGGGAGGGGCCGGAGGAGGTGGGGCCTGCAGCGGTGCCCGGCGGGGGCCGGAGCTGGTGGCCACCGCCGCGGGCGACTAAAGGAGAAGGCGGGGCCGCAGCGGGAGGCAAAAAGCCTACAGCACCCGGTATTCCCAGGCGGTCTCCCATCCAAGTACTAACCAGGCCCGACCCTGCTTAGCTTCCGAGATCAGACGAGATCGGGCGCGTTCAGGGTGGTATGGCCGTAGACGGGGGCGTAGGCCGCGGGCTGCCACTTGAGGCCCAGCTTCGCTGGCGCTTGCGCCTTACCGCCAGCCCGGCGGCCGGCCCTCTCCGTCAGGGCCCGACCGCCCGCCCAGGCAGGCGACAGGAGGTTTCGGGGACCCGGGGGTGGCGGAGTGGTGGCCGACCTCGCAGCCCAGGGCGGGCGGCACCCTCCAGGCCCGTGGGCGATTGGCACCCCGCCCCCGATCCCGCTCGACGCTCACAGGGACTGGGCCCCGGAGGCTTCAGGACCCGGGGGCCCGCGGTCCCCTGGGCACCCCCCCCACCCTGCCCGCACACGCGGAGCTGGCCGCAGCCCGGCCGTGGCCGGGCCGGCCGGCCCTCCTGCCCGGCAGCAGCTGGCCCGAGGCCGCTGGGAGCCACCGTTGAGTCGGCACGGCCCCTCAGCCCCAGCAAGGCCACCCTTGCCCCCACGCCGCCCGCCCAGCACAGGACCCCGCGCCCTGGTGGCCGACAGGCCCGGGGAAGGGGCCCGGGCCCCCGCCTCCGGCCCCGGCCGTGGCGGAACGGCGGAGGGTGGGGCTTTTAACGGAGGGAGCTGTGGAGAGACACACGGGCGGACCGGTGGCGGCGGCGCCGGGGCTGGGCGCAGGTGGGGGCGGCCGGGTGCAGGCCGAGGGGCTGGCTCGCGGGCCGCACGGCCGGCACCCGGGCCCGCGGCGGAGTCTGGGTCCGGGCCAGCCACCCCCGGAGCGTCGGGGGTGCCGCTGCCTTCCAGGGCCGCCTTCTGGCCGCATGGAGCGCCCCCTCTGGCGGGCTCTGGTGGGAGGGGCCGGAGGAGGTGGGGCCTGCAGCGGTGCCCGGCGGGGGCCGGAGCTGGTGGCCACCGCCGCGGGCGACTAAAGGAGAAGGCGGGGCCGCAGCGGGAGGCAAAAAGCCTACAGCACCCGGTATTCCCAGGCGGTCTCCCATCCAAGTACTAACCAGGCCCGACCCTGCTTAGCTTCCGAGATCAGACGAGATCGGGCGCGTTCAGGGTGGTATGGCCGTAGACGGGGGCGTAGGCCGCGGGCTGCCACTTGAGGCCCAGCTTCGCTGGCGCTTGCGCCTTACCGCCAGCCCGGCGGCCGGCCCTCTCCGTCAGGGCCCGACCGCCCGCCTAGGCAGGCGACAGGAGGTTTCGGGGACCCGGGGGTGGCGGAGTGGTGGCCGACCTCGCAGCCCAGGGCGGGCGGCACCCTCCAGGCCCGTGGGCGATTGGCGCCCCGCCCCCGATCCCGCTCGACGCTCACAGGGACTGGGCCCCGGAGGCTTCAGGGCCCGGGGGCCCGCGGTCCCCTGGGCAACCCCCCCCCACCCTGCCCGCACACGCGGAGCTGGCCGCAGCCCAGCCGTGGCCGGGCCGGCCGGCCCTCCTGCCCGGCAGCAGCTGGCCCGAGGCCGCTGGGAGCCACCGTTGAGTCGGCACGGCCCCTCAGCCCCAGCAAGGCCACCCTTGCCCCCACGCCGCCCGCCCAGCACAGGACCCCGCGCCCTGGTGGCCGACAGGCCCGGGGAAGCGGCCCGGGCCCCCGCCTCCGGCCCCGGCCGTGGCGGAACGGCGGAGGGTGGGGCTTTTAACGGAGGGAGCTGTGGAGAGACACACGGGCGGACCGGTGGCGGCGGCGCCGGGGCTGGGCGCAGGTGGGGGCGGCCGGGTGCAGGCCGAGGGGCTGGCTCGCGGGCCGCACGGCCGGCACCCGGGCCCGCGGCGGAGTCTGGGTCCGGGCCAGCCACCCCCGGAGCGTCGGGGGTGCCGCTGCCTTCCAGGGCCGCCTTCTGGCCGCATGGAGCGCCCCCTCTGGCGGGCTCTGGTGGGAGGGGCCGGAGGAGGTGGGGCCTGCAGCGGTGCCCGGCGGGGGCCGGAGCTGGTGGCCACCGCCGCGGGCGACTAAAGGAGAAGGCGGGGCCGCAGCGGGAGGCAAAAAGCCTACAGCACCCGGTATTCCCAGGCGGTCTCCCATCCAAGTACTAACCAGGCCCGACCCTGCTTAGCTTCCGAGATCAGACGAGATCGGGCGCGTTCAGGGTGGTATGGCCGTAGACGGGGACGTAGGCCGCGGGCTGCCACTTGAGGCCCAGCTTCGCTGGCGCTTGCGCCTTACCGCCAGCCCGGCGGCCGGCCCTCTCCGTCAGGGCCCGACCGCCCGCCCAGGCAGGCGACAGGAGGTTTCGGGGACCCGGGGGTGGCGGAGTGGTGGCCGACCTCGCAGCCCAGGGCGGGCGGCACCCTCCAGGCCCGTGGGCGATTGGCGCCCCGCCCCCGATCCCGCTCGACGCTCACAGGGACTGGGCCCCGGAGGCTTCAGGGCCCGGGGGCCCGCGGTCCCCTGGGCACCCCCCCCCCCACCCTGCCCGCACACGCGGAGCTGGCCGCAGCCCAGCCGTGGCCGGGCCGGCCGGCCCTCCTGCCCGGCAGCAGCTGGCCCGAGGCCACTGGGAGCCACCGTTGAGTCGGCACGGCCCCTCAGCCCCAGCAAGGCCACCCTTGCCCCCACGCCGCCCGCCCAGCACAGGACCCCGCGCCCTGGTGGCCGACAGGCCCGGGGAAGCGGCCCGGGCCCCCGCCTCCGGCCCCGGCCGTGGCGGAACGGCGGAGGGTGGGGCTTTTAACGGAGGGAGCTGTGGAGAGACACACGGGCGGACCGGTGGCGGCGGCGCCGGGGCTGGGCGCAGGTGGGGGCGGCCGGGTGCAGGCCGAGGGGCTGGCTCGCGGGCCGCACGGCCGGCACCCGGGCCCGCGGCGGAGTCTGGGTCCGGGCCAGCCACCCCCGGAGCGTCGGGGGTGCCGCTGCCTTCCAGGGCCGCCTTCTGGCCGCATGGAGCGCCCCCTCTGGCGGGCTCTGGTGGGAGGGGCCGGAGGAGGTGGGGCCTGCAGCGGTGCCCGGCGGGGGCCGGAGCTGGTGGCCACCGCCGCGGGCGACTAAAGGAGAAGGCGGGGCCGCAGCGGGAGGCAAAAAGCCTACAGCACCCGGTATTCCCAGGCGGTCTCCCATCCAAGTACTAACCAGGCCCGACCCTGCTTAGCTTCCGAGATCAGACGAGATCGGGCGCGTTCAGGGTGGTATGGCCGTAGATGGGGACGTAGGCCGCGGGCTGCCACTTGAGGCCCAGCTTCGCTGGCGCTTGCGCCTTACCGCCAGCCCGGCGGCCGGCCCTCTCCGTCAGGGCCCGACCGCCCGCCCAGGCAGGCGACAGGAGGTTTCGGGGACCCGGGGGTGGCGGAGTGGTGGCCGACCTCGCAGCCCAGGGCGGGCGGCACCCTCCAGGCACGTGGGCGATTGGCGCCCCGCCCCCGATCCCGCTCGACGCTCACAGGGACTGGGCCCCAGAGGCTTCAGGGCCCGGGGGCCCGCGTTCCCCTGGGCACCCCCCCCCCACCCTGCCCGCACACGCGGAGCTGGCCGCAGCCCAGCCGTGGCCGGGCCGGCCGGCCCTCCTGCCCGGCAGCAGCTGGCCCGAGGCCACTGGGAGCCACCGTTGAGTCGGCACGGCCCCTCAGCCCCAGCAAGGCCACCCTTGCCCCCACGCCGCCCGCCCAGCACAGGACCCCGCGCCCTGGTGGCCGACAGGCCCGGGGAAGCGGCCCGGGCCCCCGCCTCCGGCCCCGGCCGTGGCGGAACGGCGGAGGGTG
The DNA here is from genome assembly GCF_964165515.1 of Mesoplodon bidens. NCBI lineage: Eukaryota > Metazoa > Chordata > Mammalia > Artiodactyla > Ziphiidae > Mesoplodon > Mesoplodon bidens. Next base: position 100,209 of record NW_027671931.1, on the reverse strand, counting down.
GGGCTTTTAACGGAGGGAGCTGTGGAGAGACACACGGGCGGACCGGTGGCGGCGGCGCCGGGGCTGGGCGCAGGTGGGGGCGGCCGGGTGCAGGCCGAGGGGCTGGCTCGCGGGCCGCACGGCCGGCACCCGGGCCCGCGGCGGAGTCTGGGTCCGGACCAGCCACCCCCGGAGCGTCGGGGGTGCCGCTGCCTTCCAGGGCCGCCTTCTGGCCGCATGGAGCGCCCCCTCTGGCGGGCTCTGGTGGGAGGGGCCGGAGGAGGTGGGGCCTGCAGCGGTGCCCGGCGGGGGCCGGAGCTGGTGGCCACCGCCGCGGGCGACTAAAGAAGGCGGGGCCGCAGCGGGAGGCAAAAAGCCTACAGCACCCGGTATTCCCAGGCGGTCTCCCATCCAAGTACTAACCAGGCCCGACCCTGCTTAGCTTCCGAGATCAGACGAGATCGGGCGCGTTCAGGGTGGTATGGCCGTAGACGGGGGCGTAGGCCGCTGGCTGCCACTTGAGGCCCAGCTTCGCTGGCGCTTGCGCCTTACCGCCAGCCCGGCGGCCGGACCTCTCCGTCAGGGCCCGACCGCCCGCCCAGGCAGGCGACAGGAGGTTTCGGGGACCCGGGGGTGGCGGAGTGGTGGCCGACCTCGCAGCCCAGGGCGGGCGGCACCCTCCAGGCCCGTGGGCGATTGGCGCCCCGCCCCCGATCCCGCTCGACGCTCACAGGGACTGGGCCCCGGAGGCTTCAGGGCCCGGGGGCCCGCGGTCCCCTGGGCACCCCCCCCCCCCACCCTGCCCGCACACGCGGAGCTGGCCGCAGCCCAGCCGTGGCCGGGCCGGCCGGCCCTCCTGCCCGGCAGCAGCTGGCCCGAGGCCACTGGGAGCCACCGTTGAGTCGGCACGGCCCCTCAGCCCCAGCAAGGCCACCCTTGCCCCCACGCCGCCCGCCCAGCACAGGACCCCGCGCCCTGGTGGCCGACAGGCCCGGGGAAGCGGCCCGGGCCCCCGCCTCCGGCCCCGGCCGTGGCGGAACGGCGGAGGGTGGGGCTTTTAACGGAGGGAGCTGTGGAGAGACACACGGGCGGACCGGTGGCGGCGGCGCCGGGGCTGGGCGCAGGTGGGGGCGGCCGGGTGCAGGCCGAGGGGCTGGCTCGCGGGCCGCACGGCCGGCACCCGGGCCCGCGGCGGAGTCTGGGTCCGGGCCAGCCACCCCCGGAGCGTCGGGGGTGCCGCTGCCTTCCAGGGCCGCCTTCTGGCCGCATGGAGCGCCCCCTCTGGCGGGCTCTGGTGGGAGGGGCCGGAGGAGGTGGGGCCTGCAGCGGTGCCCGGCGGGGGCCGGAGCTGGTGGCCACCGCCGCGGGCGACTAAAGGAGAAGGCGGGGCCGCAGCGGGAGGCAAAAAGCCTACAGCACCCGGTATTCCCAGGCGGTCTCCCATCCAAGTACTAACCAGGCCCGACCCTGCTTAGCTTCCGAGATCAGACGAGATCGGGCGCGTTCAGGGTGGTATGGCCGTAGATGGGGACGTAGGCCGCGGGCTGCCACTTGAGGCCCAGCTTCGCTGGCGCTTGCGCCTTACCGCCAGCCCGGCGGCCGGCCCTCTCCGTCAGGGCCCGACCGCCCGCCCAGGCAGGCGACAGGAGGTTTCGGGGACCCGGGGGTGGCGGAGTGGTGGCCGACCTCGCAGCCCAGGGCGGGCGGCACCCTCCAGGCACGTGGGCGATTGGCGCCCCGCCCCCGATCCCGCTCGACGCTCACAGGGACTGGGCCCCAGAGGCTTCAGGGCCCGGGGGCCCGCGTTCCCCTGGGCACCCCCCCCCCACCCTGCCCGCACACGCGGAGCTGGCCGCAGCCCAGCCGTGGCCGGGCCGGCCGGCCCTCCTGCCCGGCAGCAGCTGGCCCGAGGCCACTGGGAGCCACCGTTGAGTCGGCACGGCCCCTCAGCCCCAGCAAGGCCACCCTTGCCCCCACGCCGCCCGCCCAGCACAGGACCCCGCGCCCTGGTGGCCGACAGGCCCGGGGAAGCGGCCCGGGCCCCCGCCTCCGGCCCCGGCCGTGGCGGAACGGCGGAGGGTGGGGCTTTTAACGGAGGGAGCTGTGGAGAGACACACGGGCGGACCGGTGGCGGCGGCGCCGGGGCTGGGCGCAGGTGGGGGCGGCCGGGTGCAGGCCGAGGGGCTGGCTCGCGGGCCGCACGGCCGGCACCCGGGCCCGCGGCGGAGTCTGGGTCCGGACCAGCCACCCCCGGAGCGTCGGGGGTGCCGCTGCCTTCCAGGGCCGCCTTCTGGCCGCATGGAGCGCCCCCTCTGGCGGGCTCTGGTGGGAGGGGCCGGAGGAGGTGGGGCCTGCAGCGGTGCCCGGCGGGGGCCGGAGCTGGTGGCCACCGCCGCGGGCGACTAAAGAAGGCGGGGCCGCAGCGGGAGGCAAAAAGCCTACAGCACCCGGTATTCCCAGGCGGTCTCCCATCCAAGTACTAACCAGGCCCGACCCTGCTTAGCTTCCGAGATCAGACGAGATCGGGCGCGTTCAGGGTGGTATGGCCGTAGACGGGGGCGTAGGCCGCTGGCTGCCACTTGAGGCCCAGCTTCGCTGGCGCTTGCGCCTTACCGCCAGCCCGGCGGCCGGCCCTCTCCGTCAGGGCCCGACCGCCCGCCCAGGCAGGCGACAGGAGGTTTCGGGGACCCGGGGGTGGCGGAGTGGTGGCCGACCTCGCAGCCCAGGGCGGGCGGCACCCTCCAGGCCCGTGGGCGATTGGCGCCCCGCCCCCGATCCCGCTCGACGCTCACAGGGACTGGGCCCCGGAGGCTTCAGGGCCCGGGGGCCCGCGGTCCCCTGGGCACCCCCCCCCCCACCCTGCCCGCACACGCGGAGCTGGCCGCAGCCCAGCCGTGGCCGGGCCGGCCGGCCCTCCTGCCCGGCAGCAGCTGGCCCGAGGCCACTGGGAGCCACCGTTGAGTCGGCACGGCCCCTCAGCCCCAGCAAGGCCACCCTTGCCCCCACGCCGCCCGCCCAGCACAGGACCCCGCGCCCTGGTGGCCGACAGGCCCGGGGAAGCGGCCCGGGCCCCCGCCTCCGGCCCCGGCCGTGGCGGAACGGCGGAGGGTGGGGCTTTTAACGGAGGGAGCTGTGGAGAGACACACGGGCGGACCGGTGGCGGCGGCGCCGGGGCTGGGCGCAGGTGGGGGCGGCCGGGTGCAGGCCGAGGGGCTGGCTCGCGGGCCGCACGGCCGGCACCCGGGCCCGCGGCGGAGTCTGGGTCCGGGCCAGCCACCCCCGGAGCGTCGGGGGTGCCGCTGCCTTCCAGGGCCGCCTTCTGGCCGCATGGAGCGCCCCCTCTGGCGGGCTCTGGTGGGAGGGGCCGGAGGAGGTGGGGCCTGCAGCGGTGCCCGGCGGGGGCCGGAGCTGGTGGCCACCGCCGCGGGCGACTAAAGGAGAAGGCGGGGCCGCAGCGGGAGGCAAAAAGCCTACAGCACCCGGTATTCCCAGGCGGTCTCCCATCCAAGTACTAACCAGGCCCGACCCTGCTTAGCTTCCGAGATCAGACGAGATCGGGCGCGTTCAGGGTGGTATGGCCGTAGATGGGGACGTAGGCCGCGGGCTGCCACTTGAGGCCCAGCTTCGCTGGCGCTTGCGCCTTACCGCCAGCCCGGCGGCCGGCCCTCTCCGTCAGGGCCCGACCGCCCGCCCAGGCAGGCGACAGGAGGTTTCGGGGACCCGGGGGTGGCGGAGTGGTGGCCGACCTCGCAGCCCAGGGCGGGCGGCACCCTCCAGGCACGTGGGCGATTGGCGCCCCGCCCCCGATCCCGCTCGACGCTCACAGGGACTGGGCCCCAGAGGCTTCAGGGCCCGGGGGCCCGCGTTCCCCTGGGCACCCCCCCCCCACCCTGCCCGCACACGCGGAGCTGGCCGCAGCCCAGCCGTGGCCGGGCCGGCCGGCCCTCCTGCCCGGCAGCAGCTGGCCCGAGGCCACTGGGAGCCACCGTTGAGTCGGCACGGCCCCTCAGCCCCAGCAAGGCCACCCTTGCCCCCACGCCGCCCGCCCAGCACAGGACCCCGCGCCCTGGTGGCCGACAGGCCCGGGGAAGCGGCCCGGGCCCCCGCCTCCGGCCCCGGCCGTGGCGGAACGGCGGAGGGTGGGGCTTTTAACGGAGGGAGCTGTGGAGAGACACACGGGCGGACCGGTGGCGGCGGCGCCGGGGCTGGGCGCAGGTGGGGGCGGCCGGGTGCAGGCCGAGGGGCTGGCTCGCGGGCCGCACGGCCGGCACCCGGGCCCGCGGCGGAGTCTGGGTCCGGGCCAGCCACCCCCGGAGCGTCGGGGGTGCCGCTGCCTTCCAGGGCCGCCTTCTGGCCGCATGGAGCGCCCCCTCTGGCGGGCTCTGGTGGGAGGGGCCGGAGGAGGTGGGGCCTGCAGCGGTGCCCGGCGGGGGCCGGAGCTGGTGGCCACCGCCGCGGGCGACTAAAGAAGGCGGGGCCGCAGCGGGAGGCAAAAAGCCTACAGCACCCGGTATTCCCAGGCGGTCTCCCATCCAAGTACTAACCAGGCCCGACCCTGCTTAGCTTCCGAGATCAGACGAGATCGGGCGCGTTCAGGGTGGTATGGCCGTAGACGGGGGCGTAGGCCGCTGGCTGCCACTTGAGGCCCAGCTTCGCTGGCGCTTGCGCCTTACCGCCAGCCCGGCGGCCGGACCTCTCCGTCAGGGCCCGACCGCCCGCCCAGGCAGGCGACAGGAGGTTTCGGGGACCCGGGGGTGGCGGAGTGGTGGCCGACCTCGCAGCCCAGGGCGGGCGGCACCCTCCAGGCCCGTGGGCGATTGGCGCCCCGCCCCCGATCCCGCTCGACGCTCACAGGGACTGGGCCCCGGAGGCTTCAGGACCCGGGGGCCCGCGGTCCCCTGGGCACCCCCCCCCCCCACCCTGCCCGCACACGCGGAGCTGGCCGCAGCCCAGCCGTGGCCGGGCCGGCCGGCCCTCCTGCCCGGCAGCAGCTGGCCCGAGGCCGCTGGGAGCCACCGTTGAGTCGGCACGGCCCCTCAGCCCCAGCAAGGCCACCCTTGCCCCCACGCCGCCCGCCCAGCACAGGACCCCGCGCCCTGGTGGCCGACAGGCCCGGGGAAGCGGCCCGGGCCCCCGCCTCCGGCCCCGGCCGTGGCGGAACGGCGGAGGGTGGGGCTTTTAACGGAGGGAGCTGTGGAGAGACACACGGGCGGACCGGTGGCGGCGGCGCCGGGGCTGGGCGCAGGTGGGGGCGGCCGGGTGCAGGCCGAGGGGCTGGCTCGCGGGCCGCACGGCCGGCACCCGGGCCCGCGGCGGAGTCTGGGTCCGGGCCAGCCACCCCCGGAGCGTCGGGGGTGCCGCTGCCTTCCAGGGCCGCCTTCTGGCCGCATGGAGCGCCCCCTCTGGCGGGCTCTGGTGGGAGGGGCCGGAGGAGGTGGGGCCTGCAGCGGTGCCCGGCGGGGGCCGGAGCTGGTGGCCACCGCCGCGGGCGACTAAAGGAGAAGGCGGGGCCGCAGCGGGAGGCAAAAAGCCTACAGCACCCGGTATTCCCAGGCGGTCTCCCATCCAAGTACTAACCAGGCCCGACCCTGCTTAGCTTCCGAGATCAGACGAGATCGGGCGCGTTCAGGGTGGTATGGCCGTAGACGGGGGCGTGGGCCGCGGGCTGCCACTTGAGGCCCAGCTTCGCTGGCGCTTGCGCCTTACCGCCAGCCCGGCGGCCGGCCCTCTCCGTCAGGGCCCGACCGCCCGCCCAGGCAGGCGACAGGAGGTTTCGGGGACCCGGGGGTGGCGGAGTGGTGGCCGACCTCGCAGCCCAGGGCGGGCGGCACCCTCCAGGCCCGTGGGCGATTGGCGCCCCGCCCCCGATCCCGCTCGACGCTCACAGGGACTGGGCCCCGGAGGCTTCAGGGCCCGGGGGCCCGCGTTCCCCTGGGCACCCCCCCCCACCCTGCCCGCACACGCGGAGCTGGCCGCAGCCCAGCCGTGGCCGGGCCGGCCGGCCTTCCTGCCCGGCAGCAGCTGGCCAGAGGCCACTGGGAGCCACCGTTGAGTCGGCACGGCCCCTCAGCCCCAGCAAGGCCACCCTTGCCTCCACGCCGCCCGCCCAGCACAGGACCCCGCGCCCTGGTGGCCGACAGGCCCGGGGAAGCGGCCCGGGCCCCCGCCTCCGGCCCCGGCCGTGGCGGAACGGCGGAGGGTGGGGCTTTTAACGGAGGGAGCTGTGGAGAGACACACGGGCGGACCGGTGGCGGCGGCGCCGGGGCTGGGCGCAGGTGGGGGCGGCCGGGTGCAGGCCGAGGGGCTGGCTCGCGGGCCGCACGGCCGGCACCCGGGCCCGCGGCGGAGTCTGGGTCCGGGCCAGCCACCCCCGGAGCGTCGGGGGTGCCGCTGCCTTCCAGGGCCGCCTTCTGGCCGCATGGAGCGCCCCCTCTGGCGGGCTCTGGTGGGAGGGGCCGGAGGAGGTGGGGCCTGCAGCGGTGCCCGGCGGGGGCCGGAGCTGGTGGCCACCGCCGCGGGCGACTAAAGGAGAAGGCGGGGCCGCAGCGGGAGGCAAAATGCCTACAGCACCCGGTATTCCCAGGCGGTCTCCCATCCAAGTACTAACCAGGCCCGACCCTGCTTAGCTTCCGAGATCAGACGAGATCGGGCGCGTTCAGGGTGGTATGGCCGTAGACGGGGGCGTAGGCCGCGGGCTGCCACTTGAGGCCCAGCTTCGCTGGCGCTTGCGCCTTACCGCCAGCCCGGCGGCCGGCCCTCTCCGTCAGGGCCCGACCGCCCGCCCAGGCAGGCGACAGGAGGTTTCGGGGACCCGGGGGTGGCGGAGTGGTGGCCGACCTCGCAGCCCAGGGCGGGCGGCACCCTCCAGGCCCGTGGGCGATTGGCGCCCCGCCCCCGATCCCGCTCGACGCTCACAAGGACTGGGCCCCGGAGGCTTCAGGGCCCGGGGGCCCGCGGTCCCCTGGGCACCCCCCCCCCACCCTGCCCGCACACGCGGAGCTGGCCGCAGCCCAGCCGTGGCCGGGCCGGCCGGCCCTCCTGCCCGGCAGCAGCTGGCCCGAGGCCGCTGGGAGCCACCGTTGAGTCGGCACGGCCCCTCAGCCCCAGCAAGGCCACCCTTGCCCCCACGCCGCCCGCCCAGCACAGGACCCCGCGCCCTGGTGGCCGACAGGCCCGGGGAAGCGGCCCGGGCCCCCGCCTCCGGCCCCGGCCGTGGCGGAACGGCGGAGGGTGGGGCTTTTAACGGAGGGAGCTGTGGAGAGACACACGGGCGGACCGGTGGCGGCGGCGCCGGGGCTGGGCGCAGGTGGGGGCGGCCGGGTGCAGGCCGAGGGGCTGGCTCGCGGGCCGCACGGCCGGCACCCGGGCCCGCGGCGGAGTCTGGGTCCGGGCCAGCCACCCCCGGAGCGTCGGGGGTGCCGCTGCCTTCCAGGGCCGCCTTCTGGCCGCATGGAGCGCCCCCTCTGGCGGGCTCTGGTGGGAGGGGCCGGAGGAGGTGGGGCCTGCAGCGGTGCCCGGCGGGGGCCGGAGCTGGTGGCCACCGCCGCGGGCGACTAAAGGAGAAGGCGGGGCCGCAGCGGGAGGCAAAAAGCCTACAGCACCCGGTATTCCCAGGCGGTCTCCCATCCAAGTACTAACCAGGCCCGACCCTGCTTAGCTTCCGAGATCAGACGAGATCGGGCGCGTTCAGGGTGGTATGGCCGTAGACGGGGGCGTAGGCCGCTGGCTGCCACTTGAGGCCCAGCTTCGCTGGCGCTTGCGCCTTACCGCCAGCCCGGCGGCCGGCCCTCTCCGTCAGGGCCCGACCGCCCGCCCAGGCAGGCGACAGGAGGTTTCGGGGACCCGGGGGTGGCGGAGTGGTGGCCGACCTCGCAGCCCAGGGCGGGCGGCACCCTCCAGGCCCGTGGGCGATTGGCGCCCCGCCCCCGATCCCGCTCGACGCTCACAGGGACTGGGCCCCGGAGGCTTCAGGGCCCGGGGGCCCGCGGTCCCCTGGGCACCCCCCCCCCACCCTGCCCGCACACGCGGAGCTGGCCGCAGCCCAGCCGTGGCCGGGCCGGCCGGCCCTCCTGCCCGGCAGCAGCTGGCCCGAGGCCGCTGGGAGCCACCGTTGAGTCGGCACGGCCCCTCAGCCCCAGCAAGGCCACCCTTGCCCCCACGCCGCCCGCCCAGCACAGGACCCCGCGCCCTGGTGGCCGACAGGCCCGGGGAAGCGGCCCGGGCCCCCGCCTCCGGCCCCGGCCGTGGCGGAACGGCGGAGGGTGGGGCTTTTAACGGAGGGAGCTGTGGAGAGACACACGGGCGGACCGGTGGCGGCGGCGCCGGGGCTGGGCGCAGGTGGGGGCGGCCGGGTGCAGGCCGAGGGGCTGGCTCGCGGGCCGCACGGCCGGCACCCGGGCCCGCGGCGGAGTCTGGGTCCGGGCCAGCCACCCCCGGAGCGTCGGGGGTGCCGCTGCCTTCCAGGGCCGCCTTCTGGCCGCATGGAGCGCCCCCTCTGGCGGGCTCTGGTGGGAGGGGCCGGAGGAGGTGGGGCCTGCAGCGGTGCCCGGCGGGGGCCGGAGCTGGTGGCCACCGCCGCGGGCGACTAAAGGAGAAGGCGGGGCCGCAGCGGGAGGCAAAAAGCCTACAGCACCCGGTATTCCCAGGCGGTCTCCCATCCAAGTACTAACCAGGCCCGACCCTGCTTAGCTTCCGAGATCAGACGAGATCGGGCGCGTTCAGGGTGGTATGGCCGTAGATGGGGACGTAGGCCGCGGGCTGCCACTTGAGGCCCAGCTTCGCTGGCGCTTGCGCCTTACCGCCAGCCCGGCGGCCGGCCCTCTCCGTCAGGGCCCGACCGCCCGCCCAGGCAGGCGACAGGAGGTTTCGGGGACCCGGGGGTGGCGGAGTGGTGGCCGACCTCGCAGCCCAGGGCGGGCGGCACCCTCCAGGCCCGTGGGCGATTGGCGCCCCGCCCCCGATCCCGCTCGACGCTCACAGGGACTGGGCCCCGGAGGCTTCAGGGCCCGGGGGCCCGCGGTCCCCTGGGCACCCCCCCCCCACCCTGCCCGCACACGCGGAGCTGGCCGCAGCCCAGCCGTGGCCGGGCCGGCCGGCCCTCCTGCCCGGCAGCAGCTGGCCCGAGGCCGCTGGGAGCCACCGTTGAGTCGGCACGGCCCCTCAGCCCCAGCAAGGCCACCCTTGCCCCCACGCCGCCCGCCCAGCACAGGACCCCGCGCCCTGGTGGCCGACAGGCCCGGGGAAGCGGCCCGGGCCCCCGCCTCCGGCCCCGGCCGTGGCGGAACGGCGGAGGGTGGGGCTTTTAACGGAGGGAGCTGTGGAGAGACACACGGGCGGACCGGTGGCGGCGGCGCCGGGGCTGGGCGCAGGTGGGGGCGGCCGGGTGCAGGCCGAGGGGCTGGCTCGCGGGCCGCACGGCCGGCACCCGGGCCCGCGGCGGAGTCTGGGTCCGGGCCAGCCACCCCCGGAGCGTCGGGGGTGCCGCTGCCTTCCAGGGCCGCCTTCTGGCCGCATGGAGCGCCCCCTCTGGCGGGCTCTGGTGGGAGGGGCCGGAGGAGGTGGGGCCTGCAGCGGTGCCCGGCGGGGGCCGGAGCTGGTGGCCACCGCCGCGGGCGACTAAAGGAGAAGGCGGGGCCGCAGCGGGAGGCAAAAAGCCTACAGCACCCGGTATTCCCAGGCGGTCTCCCATCCAAGTACTAACCAGGCCCGACCCTGCTTAGCTTCCGAGATCAGACGAGATCGGGCGCGTTCAGGGTGGTATGGCCGTAGACGGGGGCGTAGGCCGCTGGCTGCCACTTGAGGCCCAGCTTCGCTGGCGCTTGCGCCTTACCGCCAGCCCGGCGGCCGGCCCTCTCCGTCAGGGCCCGACCGCCCGCCCAGGCAGGCGACAGGAGGTTTCGGGGACCCGGGGGTGGCGGAGTGGTGGCCGACCTCGCAGCCCAGGGCGGGCGGCACCCTCCAGGCCCGTGGGCGATTGGCGCCCCGCCCCCGATCCCGCTCGACGCTCACAGGGACTGGGCCCCGGAGGCTTCAGGGCCCGGGGGCCCGCGGTCCCCTGGGCACCCCCCCCCCACCCTGCCCGCACACGCGGAGCTGGCCGCAGCCCAGCCGTGGCCGGGCCGGCCGGCCCTCCTGCCCGGCAGCAGCTGGCCCGAGGCCGCTGGGAGCCACCGTTGAGTCGGCACGGCCCCTCAGCCCCAGCAAGGCCACCCTTGCCCCCACGCCGCCCGCCCAGCACAGGACCCCGCGCCCTGGTGGCCGACAGGCCCGGGGAAGCGGCCCGGGCCCCCGCCTCCGGCCCCGGCCGTGGCGGAACGGCGGAGGGTGGGGCTTTTAACGGAGGGAGCTGTGGAGAGACACACGGGCGGACCGGTGGCGGCGGCGCCGGGGCTGGGCGCAGGTGGGGGCGGCCGGGTGCAGGCCGAGGGGCTGGCTCGCGGGCCGCACGGCCGGCACCCGGGCCCGCGGCGGAGTCTGGGTCCGGACCAGCCACCCCCGGAGCGTCGGGGGTGCCGCTGCCTTCCAGGGCCGCCTTCTGGCCGCATGGAGCGCCCCCTCTGGCGGGCTCTGGTGGGAGGGGCCGGAGGAGGTGGGGCCTGCAGCGGTGCCCGGCGGGGGCCGGAGCTGGTGGCCACCGCCGCGGGCGACTAAAGGAGAAGGCGGGGCCGCAGCGGGAGGCAAAAAGCCTACAGCACCCGGTATTCCCAGGCGGTCTCCCATCCAAGTACTAACCAGGCCCGACCCTGCTTAGCTTCCGAGATCAGACGAGATCGGGCGCGTTCAGGGTGGTATGGCCGTAGACGGGGGCGTAGGCCGCGGGCTGCCACTTGAGGCCCAGCTTCGCTGGCGCTTGCGCCTTACCGCCAGCCCGGCGGCCGGCCCTCTCCGTCAGGGCCCGACCGCCCGCCCAGGCAGGCGACAGGAGGTTTCGGGGACCCGGGGGTGGCGGAGTGGTGGCCGACCTCGCAGCCCAGGGCGGGCGGCACCCTCCAGGCCCGTGGGCGATTGGCACCCCGCCCCCGATCCCGCTCGACGCTCACAGGGACTGGGCCCCGGAGGCTTCAGGACCCGGGGGCCCGCGGTCCCCTGGGCACCCCCCCCACCCTGCCCGCACACGCGGAGCTGGCCGCAGCCCGGCCGTGGCCGGGCCGGCCGGCCCTCCTGCCCGGCAGCAGCTGGCCCGAGGCCGCTGGGAGCCACCGTTGAGTCGGCACGGCCCCTCAGCCCCAGCAAGGCCACCCTTGCCCCCACGCCGCCCGCCCAGCACAGGACCCCGCGCCCTGGTGGCCGACAGGCCCGGGGAAGGGGCCCGGGCCCCCGCCTCCGGCCCCGGCCGTGGCGGAACGGCGGAGGGTGGGGCTTTTAACGGAGGGAGCTGTGGAGAGACACACGGGCGGACCGGTGGCGGCGGCGCCGGGGCTGGGCGCAGGTGGGGGCGGCCGGGTGCAGGCCGAGGGGCTGGCTCGCGGGCCGCACGGCCGGCACCCGGGCCCGCGGCGGAGTCTGGGTCCGGGCCAGCCACCCCCGGAGCGTCGGGGGTGCCGCTGCCTTCCAGGGCCGCCTTCTGGCCGCATGGAGCGCCCCCTCTGGCGGGCTCTGGTGGGAGGGGCCGGAGGAGGTGGGGCCTGCAGCGGTGCCCGGCGGGGGCCGGAGCTGGTGGCCACCGCCGCGGGCGACTAAAGGAGAAGGCGGGGCCGCAGCGGGAGGCAAAAAGCCTACAGCACCCGGTATTCCCAGGCGGTCTCCCATCCAAGTACTAACCAGGCCCGACCCTGCTTAGCTTCCGAGATCAGACGAGATCGGGCGCGTTCAGGGTGGTATGGCCGTAGACGGGGGCGTAGGCCGCGGGCTGCCACTTGAGGCCCAGCTTCGCTGGCGCTTGCGCCTTACCGCCAGCCCGGCGGCCGGCCCTCTCCGTCAGGGCCCGACCGCCCGCCTAGGCAGGCGACAGGAGGTTTCGGGGACCCGGGGGTGGCGGAGTGGTGGCCGACCTCGCAGCCCAGGGCGGGCGGCACCCTCCAGGCCCGTGGGCGATTGGCGCCCCGCCCCCGATCCCGCTCGACGCTCACAGGGACTGGGCCCCGGAGGCTTCAGGGCCCGGGGGCCCGCGGTCCCCTGGGCAACCCCCCCCCACCCTGCCCGCACACGCGGAGCTGGCCGCAGCCCAGCCGTGGCCGGGCCGGCCGGCCCTCCTGCCCGGCAGCAGCTGGCCCGAGGCCGCTGGGAGCCACCGTTGAGTCGGCACGGCCCCTCAGCCCCAGCAAGGCCACCCTTGCCCCCACGCCGCCCGCCCAGCACAGGACCCCGCGCCCTGGTGGCCGACAGGCCCGGGGAAGCGGCCCGGGCCCCCGCCTCCGGCCCCGGCCGTGGCGGAACGGCGGAGGGTGGGGCTTTTAACGGAGGGAGCTGTGGAGAGACACACGGGCGGACCGGTGGCGGCGGCGCCGGGGCTGGGCGCAGGTGGGGGCGGCCGGGTGCAGGCCGAGGGGCTGGCTCGCGGGCCGCACGGCCGGCACCCGGGCCCGCGGCGGAGTCTGGGTCCGGGCCAGCCACCCCCGGAGCGTCGGGGGTGCCGCTGCCTTCCAGGGCCGCCTTCTGGCCGCATGGAGCGCCCCCTCTGGCGGGCTCTGGTGGGAGGGGCCGGAGGAGGTGGGGCCTGCAGCGGTGCCCGGCGGGGGCCGGAGCTGGTGGCCACCGCCGCGGGCGACTAAAGGAGAAGGCGGGGCCGCAGCGGGAGGCAAAAAGCCTACAGCACCCGGTATTCCCAGGCGGTCTCCCATCCAAGTACTAACCAGGCCCGACCCTGCTTAGCTTCCGAGATCAGACGAGATCGGGCGCGTTCAGGGTGGTATGGCCGTAGACGGGGACGTAGGCCGCGGGCTGCCACTTGAGGCCCAGCTTCGCTGGCGCTTGCGCCTTACCGCCAGCCCGGCGGCCGGCCCTCTCCGTCAGGGCCCGACCGCCCGCCCAGGCAGGCGACAGGAGGTTTCGGGGACCCGGGGGTGGCGGAGTGGTGGCCGACCTCGCAGCCCAGGGCGGGCGGCACCCTCCAGGCCCGTGGGCGATTGGCGCCCCGCCCCCGATCCCGCTCGACGCTCACAGGGACTGGGCCCCGGAGGCTTCAGGGCCCGGGGGCCCGCGGTCCCCTGGGCACCCCCCCCCCCACCCTGCCCGCACACGCGGAGCTGGCCGCAGCCCAGCCGTGGCCGGGCCGGCCGGCCCTCCTGCCCGGCAGCAGCTGGCCCGAGGCCACTGGGAGCCACCGTTGAGTCGGCACGGCCCCTCAGCCCCAGCAAGGCCACCCTTGCCCCCACGCCGCCCGCCCAGCACAGGACCCCGCGCCCTGGTGGCCGACAGGCCCGGGGAAGCGGCCCGGGCCCCCGCCTCCGGCCCCGGCCGTGGCGGAACGGCGGAGGGTGGGGCTTTTAACGGAGGGAGCTGTGGAGAGACACACGGGCGGACCGGTGGCGGCGGCGCCGGGGCTGGGCGCAGGTGGGGGCGGCCGGGTGCAGGCCGAGGGGCTGGCTCGCGGGCCGCACGGCCGGCACCCGGGCCCGCGGCGGAGTCTGGGTCCGGGCCAGCCACCCCCGGAGCGTCGGGGGTGCCGCTGCCTTCCAGGGCCGCCTTCTGGCCGCATGGAGCGCCCCCTCTGGCGGGCTCTGGTGGGAGGGGCCGGAGGAGGTGGGGCCTGCAGCGGTGCCCGGCGGGGGCCGGAGCTGGTGGCCACCGCCGCGGGCGACTAAAGGAGAAGGCGGGGCCGCAGCGGGAGGCAAAAAGCCTACAGCACCCGGTATTCCCAGGCGGTCTCCCATCCAAGTACTAACCAGGCCCGACCCTGCTTAGCTTCCGAGATCAGACGAGATCGGGCGCGTTCAGGGTGGTATGGCCGTAGATGGGGACGTAGGCCGCGGGCTGCCACTTGAGGCCCAGCTTCGCTGGCGCTTGCGCCTTACCGCCAGCCCGGCGGCCGGCCCTCTCCGTCAGGGCCCGACCGCCCGCCCAGGCAGGCGACAGGAGGTTTCGGGGACCCGGGGGTGGCGGAGTGGTGGCCGACCTCGCAGCCCAGGGCGGGCGGCACCCTCCAGGCACGTGGGCGATTGGCGCCCCGCCCCCGATCCCGCTCGACGCTCACAGGGACTGGGCCCCAGAGGCTTCAGGGCCCGGGGGCCCGCGTTCCCCTGGGCACCCCCCCCCCACCCTGCCCGCACACGCGGAGCTGGCCGCAGCCCAGCCGTGGCCGGGCCGGCCGGCCCTCCTGCCCGGCAGCAGCTGGCCCGAGGCCACTGGGAGCCACCGTTGAGTCGGCACGGCCCCTCAGCCCCAGCAAGGCCACCCTTGCCCCCACGCCGCCCGCCCAGCACAGGACCCCGCGCCCTGGTGGCCGACAGGCCCGGGGAAGCGGCCCGGGCCCCCGCCTCCGGCCCCGGCCGTGGCGGAACGGCGGAGGGTGGGGCTTTTAACGGAGGGAGCTGTGGAGAGACACACGGGCGGACCGGTGGCGGCGGCGCCGGGGCTGGGCGCAGGTGGGGGCGGCCGGGTGCAGGCCGAGGGGCTGGCTCGCGGGCCGCACGGCCGGCACCCGGGCCCGCGGCGGAGTCTGGGTCCGGACCAGCCACCCCCGGAGCGTCGGGGGTGCCGCTGCCTTCCAGGGCCGCCTTCTGGCCGCATGGAGCGCCCCCTCTGGCGGGCTCTGGTGGGAGGGGCCGGAGGAGGTGGGGCCTGCAGCGGTGCCCGGCGGGGGCCGGAGCTGGTGGCCACCGCCGCGGGCGACTAAAGAAGGCGGGGCCGCAGCGGGAGGCAAAAAGCCTACAGCACCCGGTATTCCCAGGCGGTCTCCCATCCAAGTACTAACCAGGCCCGACCCTGCTTAGCTTCCGAGATCAGACGAGATCGGGCGCGTTCAGGGTGGTATGGCCGTAGACGGGGGCGTAGGCCGCTGGCTGCCACTTGAGGCCCAGCTTCGCTGGCGCTTGCGCCTTACCGCCAGCCCGGCGGCCGGACCTCTCCGTCAGGGCCCGACCGCCCGCCCAGGCAGGCGACAGGAGGTTTCGGGGACCCGGGGGTGGCGGAGTGGTGGCCGACCTCGCAGCCCAGGGCGGGCGGCACCCTCCAGGCCCGTGGGCGATTGGCGCCCCGCCCCCGATCCCGCTCGACGCTCACAGGGACTGGGCCCCGGAGGCTTCAGGGCCCGGGGGCCCGCGGTCCCCTGGGCACCCCCCCCCCCCACCCTGCCCGCACACGCGGAGCTGGCCGCAGCCCAGCCGTGGCCGGGCCGGCCGGCCCTCCTGCCCGGCAGCAGCTGGCCCGAGGCCACTGGGAGCCACCGTTGAGTCGGCACGGCCCCTCAGCCCCAGCAAGGCCACCCTTGCCCCCACGCCGCCCGCCCAGCACAGGACCCCGCGCCCTGGTGGCCGACAGGCCCGGGGAAGCGGCCCGGGCCCCCGCCTCCGGCCCCGGCCGTGGCGGAACGGCGGAGGGTGGGGCTTTTAACGGAGGGAGCTGTGGAGAGACACACGGGCGGACCGGTGGCGGCGGCGCCGGGGCTGGGCGCAGGTGGGGGCGGCCGGGTGCAGGCCGAGGGGCTGGCTCGCGGGCCGCACGGCCGGCACCCGGGCCCGCGGCGGAGTCTGGGTCCGGGCCAGCCACCCCCGGAGCGTCGGGGGTGCCGCTGCCTTCCAGGGCCGCCTTCTGGCCGCATGGAGCGCCCCCTCTGGCGGGCTCTGGTGGGAGGGGCCGGAGGAGGTGGGGCCTGCAGCGGTGCCCGGCGGGGGCCGGAGCTGGTGGCCACCGCCGCGGGCGACTAAAGGAGAAGGCGGGGCCGCAGCGGGAGGCAAAAAGCCTACAGCACCCGGTATTCCCAGGCGGTCTCCCATCCAAGTACTAACCAGGCCCGACCCTGCTTAGCTTCCGAGATCAGACGAGATCGGGCGCGTTCAGGGTGGTATGGCCGTAGATGGGGACGTAGGCCGCGGGCTGCCACTTGAGGCCCAGCTTCGCTGGCGCTTGCGCCTTACCGCCAGCCCGGCGGCCGGCCCTCTCCGTCAGGGCCCGACCGCCCGCCCAGGCAGGCGACAGGAGGTTTCGGGGACCCGGGGGTGGCGGAGTGGTGGCCGACCTCGCAGCCCAGGGCGGGCGGCACCCTCCAGGCACGTGGGCGATTGGCGCCCCGCCCCCGATCCCGCTCGACGCTCACAGGGACTGGGCCCCAGAGGCTTCAGGGCCCGGGGGCCCGCGTTCCCCTGGGCACCCCCCCCCCACCCTGCCCGCACACGCGGAGCTGGCCGCAGCCCAGCCGTGGCCGGGCCGGCCGGCCCTCCTGCCCGGCAGCAGCTGGCCCGAGGCCACTGGGAGCCACCGTTGAGTCGGCACGGCCCCTCAGCCCCAGCAAGGCCACCCTTGCCCCCACGCCGCCCGCCCAGCACAGGACCCCGCGCCCTGGTGGCCGACAGGCCCGGGGAAGCGGCCCGGGCCCCCGCCTCCGGCCCCGGCCGTGGCGGAACGGCGGAGGGTGGGGCTTTTAACGGAGGGAGCTGTGGAGAGACACACGGGCGGACCGGTGGCGGCGGCGCCGGGGCTGGGCGCAGGTGGGGGCGGCCGGGTGCAGGCCGAGGGGCTGGCTCGCGGGCCGCACGGCCGGCACCCGGGCCCGCGGCGGAGTCTGGGTCCGGACCAGCCACCCCCGGAGCGTCGGGGGTGCCGCTGCCTTCCAGGGCCGCCTTCTGGCCGCATGGAGCGCCCCCTCTGGCGGGCTCTGGTGGGAGGGGCCGGAGGAGGTGGGGCCTGCAGCGGTGCCCGGCGGGGGCCGGAGCTGGTGGCCACCGCCGCGGGCGACTAAAGAAGGCGGGGCCGCAGCGGGAGGCAAAAAGCCTACAGCACCCGGTATTCCCAGGCGGTCTCCCATCCAAGTACTAACCAGGCCCGACCCTGCTTAGCTTCCGAGATCAGACGAGATCGGGCGCGTTCAGGGTGGTATGGCCGTAGACGGGGGCGTAGGCCGCTGGCTGCCACTTGAGGCCCAGCTTCGCTGGCGCTTGCGCCTTACCGCCAGCCCGGCGGCCGGCCCTCTCCGTCAGGGCCCGACCGCCCGCCCAGGCAGGCGACAGGAGGTTTCGGGGACCCGGGGGTGGCGGAGTGGTGGCCGACCTCGCAGCCCAGGGCGGGCGGCACCCTCCAGGCCCGTGGGCGATTGGCGCCCCGCCCCCGATCCCGCTCGACGCTCACAGGGACTGGGCCCCGGAGGCTTCAGGGCCCGGGGGCCCGCGGTCCCCTGGGCACCCCCCCCCCCACCCTGCCCGCACACGCGGAGCTGGCCGCAGCCCAGCCGTGGCCGGGCCGGCCGGCCCTCCTGCCCGGCAGCAGCTGGCCCGAGGCCACTGGGAGCCACCGTTGAGTCGGCACGGCCCCTCAGCCCCAGCAAGGCCACCCTTGCCCCCACGCCGCCCGCCCAGCACAGGACCCCGCGCCCTGGTGGCCGACAGGCCCGGGGAAGCGGCCCGGGCCCCCGCCTCCGGCCCCGGCCGTGGCGGAACGGCGGAGGGTGGGGCTTTTAACGGAGGGAGCTGTGGAGAGACACACGGGCGGACCGGTGGCGGCGGCGCCGGGGCTGGGCGCAGGTGGGGGCGGCCGGGTGCAGGCCGAGGGGCTGGCTCGCGGGCCGCACGGCCGGCACCCGGGCCCGCGGCGGAGTCTGGGTCCGGGCCAGCCACCCCCGGAGCGTCGGGGGTGCCGCTGCCTTCCAGGGCCGCCTTCTGGCCGCATGGAGCGCCCCCTCTGGCGGGCTCTGGTGGGAGGGGCCGGAGGAGGTGGGGCCTGCAGCGGTGCCCGGCGGGGGCCGGAGCTGGTGGCCACCGCCGCGGGCGACTAAAGGAGAAGGCGGGGCCGCAGCGGGAGGCAAAAAGCCTACAGCACCCGGTATTCCCAGGCGGTCTCCCATCCAAGTACTAACCAGGCCCGACCCTGCTTAGCTTCCGAGATCAGACGAGATCGGGCGCGTTCAGGGTGGTATGGCCGTAGATGGGGACGTAGGCCGCGGGCTGCCACTTGAGGCCCAGCTTCGCTGGCGCTTGCGCCTTACCGCCAGCCCGGCGGCCGGCCCTCTCCGTCAGGGCCCGACCGCCCGCCCAGGCAGGCGACAGGAGGTTTCGGGGACCCGGGGGTGGCGGAGTGGTGGCCGACCTCGCAGCCCAGGGCGGGCGGCACCCTCCAGGCACGTGGGCGATTGGCGCCCCGCCCCCGATCCCGCTCGACGCTCACAGGGACTGGGCCCCAGAGGCTTCAGGGCCCGGGGGCCCGCGTTCCCCTGGGCACCCCCCCCCCACCCTGCCCGCACACGCGGAGCTGGCCGCAGCCCAGCCGTGGCCGGGCCGGCCGGCCCTCCTGCCCGGCAGCAGCTGGCCCGAGGCCACTGGGAGCCACCGTTGAGTCGGCACGGCCCCTCAGCCCCAGCAAGGCCACCCTTGCCCCCACGCCGCCCGCCCAGCACAGGACCCCGCGCCCTGGTGGCCGACAGGCCCGGGGAAGCGGCCCGGGCCCCCGCCTCCGGCCCCGGCCGTGGCGGAACGGCGGAGGGTGGGGCTTTTAACGGAGGGAGCTGTGGAGAGACACACGGGCGGACCGGTGGCGGCGGCGCCGGGGCTGGGCGCAGGTGGGGGCGGCCGGGTGCAGGCCGAGGGGCTGGCTCGCGGGCCGCACGGCCGGCACCCGGGCCCGCGGCGGAGTCTGGGTCCGGGCCAGCCACCCCCGGAGCGTCGGGGGTGCCGCTGCCTTCCAGGGCCGCCTTCTGGCCGCATGGAGCGCCCCCTCTGGCGGGCTCTGGTGGGAGGGGCCGGAGGAGGTGGGGCCTGCAGCGGTGCCCGGCGGGGGCCGGAGCTGGTGGCCACCGCCGCGGGCGACTAAAGAAGGCGGGGCCGCAGCGGGAGGCAAAAAGCCTACAGCACCCGGTATTCCCAGGCGGTCTCCCATCCAAGTACTAACCAGGCCCGACCCTGCTTAGCTTCCGAGATCAGACGAGATCGGGCGCGTTCAGGGTGGTATGGCCGTAGACGGGGGCGTAGGCCGCTGGCTGCCACTTGAGGCCCAGCTTCGCTGGCGCTTGCGCCTTACCGCCAGCCCGGCGGCCGGACCTCTCCGTCAGGGCCCGACCGCCCGCCCAGGCAGGCGACAGGAGGTTTCGGGGACCCGGGGGTGGCGGAGTGGTGGCCGACCTCGCAGCCCAGGGCGGGCGGCACCCTCCAGGCCCGTGGGCGATTGGCGCCCCGCCCCCGATCCCGCTCGACGCTCACAGGGACTGGGCCCCGGAGGCTTCAGGACCCGGGGGCCCGCGGTCCCCTGGGCACCCCCCCCCCCCACCCTGCCCGCACACGCGGAGCTGGCCGCAGCCCAGCCGTGGCCGGGCCGGCCGGCCCTCCTGCCCGGCAGCAGCTGGCCCGAGGCCGCTGGGAGCCACCGTTGAGTCGGCACGGCCCCTCAGCCCCAGCAAGGCCACCCTTGCCCCCACGCCGCCCGCCCAGCACAGGACCCCGCGCCCTGGTGGCCGACAGGCCCGGGGAAGCGGCCCGGGCCCCCGCCTCCGGCCCCGGCCGTGGCGGAACGGCGGAGGGTGGGGCTTTTAACGGAGGGAGCTGTGGAGAGACACACGGGCGGACCGGTGGCGGCGGCGCCGGGGCTGGGCGCAGGTGGGGGCGGCCGGGTGCAGGCCGAGGGGCTGGCTCGCGGGCCGCACGGCCGGCACCCGGGCCCGCGGCGGAGTCTGGGTCCGGGCCAGCCACCCCCGGAGCGTCGGGGGTGCCGCTGCCTTCCAGGGCCGCCTTCTGGCCGCATGGAGCGCCCCCTCTGGCGGGCTCTGGTGGGAGGGGCCGGAGGAGGTGGGGCCTGCAGCGGTGCCCGGCGGGGGCCGGAGCTGGTGGCCACCGCCGCGGGCGACTAAAGGAGAAGGCGGGGCCGCAGCGGGAGGCAAAAAGCCTACAGCACCCGGTATTCCCAGGCGGTCTCCCATCCAAGTACTAACCAGGCCCGACCCTGCTTAGCTTCCGAGATCAGACGAGATCGGGCGCGTTCAGGGTGGTATGGCCGTAGACGGGGGCGTGGGCCGCGGGCTGCCACTTGAGGCCCAGCTTCGCTGGCGCTTGCGCCTTACCGCCAGCCCGGCGGCCGGCCCTCTCCGTCAGGGCCCGACCGCCCGCCCAGGCAGGCGACAGGAGGTTTCGGGGACCCGGGGGTGGCGGAGTGGTGGCCGACCTCGCAGCCCAGGGCGGGCGGCACCCTCCAGGCCCGTGGGCGATTGGCGCCCCGCCCCCGATCCCGCTCGACGCTCACAGGGACTGGGCCCCGGAGGCTTCAGGGCCCGGGGGCCCGCGTTCCCCTGGGCACCCCCCCCCACCCTGCCCGCACACGCGGAGCTGGCCGCAGCCCAGCCGTGGCCGGGCCGGCCGGCCTTCCTGCCCGGCAGCAGCTGGCCAGAGGCCACTGGGAGCCACCGTTGAGTCGGCACGGCCCCTCAGCCCCAGCAAGGCCACCCTTGCCTCCACGCCGCCCGCCCAGCACAGGACCCCGCGCCCTGGTGGCCGACAGGCCCGGGGAAGCGGCCCGGGCCCCCGCCTCCGGCCCCGGCCGTGGCGGAACGGCGGAGGGTGGGGCTTTTAACGGAGGGAGCTGTGGAGAGACACACGGGCGGACCGGTGGCGGCGGCGCCGGGGCTGGGCGCAGGTGGGGGCGGCCGGGTGCAGGCCGAGGGGCTGGCTCGCGGGCCGCACGGCCGGCACCCGGGCCCGCGGCGGAGTCTGGGTCCGGGCCAGCCACCCCCGGAGCGTCGGGGGTGCCGCTGCCTTCCAGGGCCGCCTTCTGGCCGCATGGAGCGCCCCCTCTGGCGGGCTCTGGTGGGAGGGGCCGGAGGAGGTGGGGCCTGCAGCGGTGCCCGGCGGGGGCCGGAGCTGGTGGCCACCGCCGCGGGCGACTAAAGGAGAAGGCGGGGCCGCAGCGGGAGGCAAAATGCCTACAGCACCCGGTATTCCCAGGCGGTCTCCCATCCAAGTACTAACCAGGCCCGACCCTGCTTAGCTTCCGAGATCAGACGAGATCGGGCGCGTTCAGGGTGGTATGGCCGTAGACGGGGGCGTAGGCCGCGGGCTGCCACTTGAGGCCCAGCTTCGCTGGCGCTTGCGCCTTACCGCCAGCCCGGCGGCCGGCCCTCTCCGTCAGGGCCCGACCGCCCGCCCAGGCAGGCGACAGGAGGTTTCGGGGACCCGGGGGTGGCGGAGTGGTGGCCGACCTCGCAGCCCAGGGCGGGCGGCACCCTCCAGGCCCGTGGGCGATTGGCGCCCCGCCCCCGATCCCGCTCGACGCTCACAAGGACTGGGCCCCGGAGGCTTCAGGGCCCGGGGGCCCGCGGTCCCCTGGGCACCCCCCCCCCACCCTGCCCGCACACGCGGAGCTGGCCGCAGCCCAGCCGTGGCCGGGCCGGCCGGCCCTCCTGCCCGGCAGCAGCTGGCCCGAGGCCGCTGGGAGCCACCGTTGAGTCGGCACGGCCCCTCAGCCCCAGCAAGGCCACCCTTGCCCCCACGCCGCCCGCCCAGCACAGGACCCCGCGCCCTGGTGGCCGACAGGCCCGGGGAAGCGGCCCGGGCCCCCGCCTCCGGCCCCGGCCGTGGCGGAACGGCGGAGGGTGGGGCTTTTAACGGAGGGAGCTGTGGAGAGACACACGGGCGGACCGGTGGCGGCGGCGCCGGGGCTGGGCGCAGGTGGGGGCGGCCGGGTGCAGGCCGAGGGGCTGGCTCGCGGGCCGCACGGCCGGCACCCGGGCCCGCGGCGGAGTCTGGGTCCGGGCCAGCCACCCCCGGAGCGTCGGGGGTGCCGCTGCCTTCCAGGGCCGCCTTCTGGCCGCATGGAGCGCCCCCTCTGGCGGGCTCTGGTGGGAGGGGCCGGAGGAGGTGGGGCCTGCAGCGGTGCCCGGCGGGGGCCGGAGCTGGTGGCCACCGCCGCGGGCGACTAAAGGAGAAGGCGGGGCCGCAGCGGGAGGCAAAAAGCCTACAGCACCCGGTATTCCCAGGCGGTCTCCCATCCAAGTACTAACCAGGCCCGACCCTGCTTAGCTTCCGAGATCAGACGAGATCGGGCGCGTTCAGGGTGGTATGGCCGTAGACGGGGGCGTAGGCCGCTGGCTGCCACTTGAGGCCCAGCTTCGCTGGCGCTTGCGCCTTACCGCCAGCCCGGCGGCCGGCCCTCTCCGTCAGGGCCCGACCGCCCGCCCAGGCAGGCGACAGGAGGTTTCGGGGACCCGGGGGTGGCGGAGTGGTGGCCGACCTCGCAGCCCAGGGCGGGCGGCACCCTCCAGGCCCGTGGGCGATTGGCGCCCCGCCCCCGATCCCGCTCGACGCTCACAGGGACTGGGCCCCGGAGGCTTCAGGGCCCGGGGGCCCGCGGTCCCCTGGGCACCCCCCCCCCACCCTGCCCGCACACGCGGAGCTGGCCGCAGCCCAGCCGTGGCCGGGCCGGCCGGCCCTCCTGCCCGGCAGCAGCTGGCCCGAGGCCGCTGGGAGCCACCGTTGAGTCGGCACGGCCCCTCAGCCCCAGCAAGGCCACCCTTGCCCCCACGCCGCCCGCCCAGCACAGGACCCCGCGCCCTGGTGGCCGACAGGCCCGGGGAAGGGGCCCGGGCCCCCGCCTCCGGCCCCGGCCGTGGCGGAACGGCGGAGGGTGGGGCTTTTAACGGAGGGAGCTGTGGAGAGACACACGGGCGGACCGGTGGCGGCGGCGCCGGGGCTGGGCGCAGGTGGGGGCGGCCGGGTGCAGGCCGAGGGGCTGGCTCGCGGGCCGCACGGCCGGCACCCGGGCCCGCGGCGGAGTCTGGGTCCGGGCCAGCCACCCCCGGAGCGTCGGGGGTGCCGCTGCCTTCCAGGGCCGCCTTCTGGCCGCATGGAGCGCCCCCTCTGGCGGGCTCTGGTGGGAGGGGCCGGAGGAGGTGGGGCCTGCAGCGGTGCCCGGCGGGGGCCGGAGCTGGTGGCCACCGCCGCGGGCGACTAAAGGAGAAGGCGGGGCCGCAGCGGGAGGCAAAAAGCCTACAGCACCCGGTATTCCCAGGCGGTCTCCCATCCAAGTACTAACCAGGCCCGACCCTGCTTAGCTTCCGAGATCAGACGAGATCGGGCGCGTTCAGGGTGGTATGGCCGTAGACGGGGGCGTAGGCCGCGGGCTGCCACTTGAGGCCCAGCTTCGCTGGCGCTTGCGCCTTACCGCCAGCCCGGCGGCCGGCCCTCTCCGTCAGGGCCCGACCGCCCGCCCAGGCAGGCGACAGGAGGTTTCGGGGACCCGGGGGTGGCGGAGTGGTGGCCGACCTCGCAGCCCAGGGCGGGCGGCACCCTCCAGGCCCGTGGGCGATTGGCGCCCCGCCCCCGATCCCGCTCGACGCTCACAGGGACTGGGCCCCGGAGGCTTCAGGGCCCGGGGGCCCGCGGTCCCCTGGGCACCCCCCCCCCACCCTGCCCGCACACGCGGAGCTGGCCGCAGCCCAGCCGTGGCCGGGCCGGCCGGCCCTCCTGCCCGGCAGCAGCTGGCCCGAGGCCGCTGGGAGCCACCGTTGAGTCGGCACGGCCCCTCAGCCCCAGCAAGGCCACCCTTGCCCCCACGCCGCCCGCCCAGCACAGGACCCCGCGCCCTGGTGGCCGACAGGCCCGGGGAAGCGGCCCGGGCCCCCGCCTCCGGCCCCGGCCGTGGCGGAACGGCGGAGGGTGGGGCTTTTAACGGAGGGAGCTGTGGAGAGACACACGGGCGGACCGGTGGCGGCGGCGCCGGGGCTGGGCGCAGGTGGGGGCGGCCGGGTGCAGGCCGAGGGGCTGGCTCGCGGGCCGCACGGCCGGCACCCGGGCCCGCGGCGGAGTCTGGGTCCGGGCCAGCCACCCCCGGAGCGTCGGGGGTGCCGCTGCCTTCCAGGGCCGCCTTCTGGCCGCATGGAGCGCCCCCTCTGGCGGGCTCTGGTGGGAGGGGCCGGAGGAGGTGGGGCCTGCAGCGGTGCCCGGCGGGGGCCGGAGCTGGTGGCCACCGCCGCGGGCGACTAAAGGAGAAGGCGGGGCCGCAGCGGGAGGCAAAAAGCCTACAGCACCCGGTATTCCCAGGCGGTCTCCCATCCAAGTACTAACCAGGCCCGACCCTGCTTAGCTTCCGAGATCAGACGAGATCGGGCGCGTTCAGGGTGGTATGGCCGTAGACGGGGGCGTAGGCCGCTGGCTGCCACTTGAGGCCCAGCTTCGCTGGCGCTTGCGCCTTACCGCCAGCCCGGCGGCCGGCCCTCTCCGTCAGGGCCCGACCGCCCGCCCAGGCAGGCGACAGGAGGTTTCGGGGACCCGGGGGTGGCGGAGTGGTGGCCGACCTCGCAGCCCAGGGCGGGCGGCACCCTCCAGGCCCGTGGGCGATTGGCGCCCCGCCCCCGATCCCGCTCGACGCTCACAGGGACTGGGCCCCGGAGGCTTCAGGGCCCGGGGGCCCGCGGTCCCCTGGGCACCCCCCCCCCACCCTGCCCGCACACGCGGAGCTGGCCGCAGCCCAGCCGTGGCCGGGCCGGCCGGCCCTCCTGCCCGGCAGCAGCTGGCCCGAGGCCGCTGGGAGCCACCGTTGAGTCGGCACGGCCCCTCAGCCCCAGCAAGGCCACCCTTGCCCCCACGCCGCCCGCCCAGCACAGGACCCCGCGCCCTGGTGGCCGACAGGCCCGGGGAAGCGGCCCGGGCCCCCGCCTCCGGCCCCGGCCGTGGCGGAACGGCGGAGGGTGGGGCTTTTAACGGAGGGAGCTGTGGAGAGACACACGGGCGGACCGGTGGCGGCGGCGCCGGGGCTGGGCGCAGGTGGGGGCGGCCGGGTGCAGGCCGAGGGGCTGGCTCGCGGGCCGCACGGCCGGCACCCGGGCCCGCGGCGGAGTCTGGGTCCGGGCCAGCCACCCCCGGAGCGTCGGGGGTGCCGCTGCCTTCCAGGGCCGCCTTCTGGCCGCATGGAGCGCCCCCTCTGGCGGGCTCTGGTGGGAGGGGCCGGAGGAGGTGGGGCCTGCAGCGGTGCCCGGCGGGGGCCGGAGCTGGTGGCCACCGCCGCGGGCGACTAAAGGAGAAGGCGGGGCCGCAGCGGGAGGCAAAATGCCTACAGCACCCGGTATTCCCAGGCGGTCTCCCATCCAAGTACTAACCAGGCCCGACCCTGCTTAGCTTCCGAGATCAGACGAGATCGGGCGCGTTCAGGGTGGTATGGCCGTAGACGGGGGCGTAGGCCGCGGGCTGCCACTTGAGGCCCAGCTTCGCTGGCGCTTGCGCCTTACCGCCAGCCCGGCGGCCGGCCCTCTCCGTCAGGGCCCGACCGCCCGCCCAGGCAGGCGACAGGAGGTTTCGGGGACCCGGGGGTGGCGGAGTGGTGGCCGACCTCGCAGCCCAGGGCGGGCGGCACCCTCCAGGCCCGTGGGCGATTGGCGCCCCGCCCCCGATCCCGCTCGACGCTCACAGGGACTGGGCCCCGGAGGCTTCAGGGCCCGGGGGCCCGCGGTCCCCTGGGCACCCCCCCCCCCCACCCTGCCCGCACACGCGGAGCTGGCCGCAGCCCAGCCGTGGCCGGGCCGGCCGGCCCTCCTGCCCGGCAGCAGCTGGCCCGAGGCCGCTGGGAGCCACCGTTGAGTCGGCACGGCCCCTCAGCCCCAGCAAGGCCACCCTTGCCTCCACGCCGCCCGCCCAGCACAGGACCCCGCGCCCTGGTGGCCGACAGGCCCGGGGAAGCGGCCCGGGCCCCCGCCTCCGGCCCCGGCCGTGGCGGAACGGCGGAGGGTGGGGCTTTTAACGGAGGGAGCTGTGGAGAGACACACGGGCGGACCGGTGGCGGCGGCGCCGGGGCTGGGCGCAGGTGGGGGCGGCCGGGTGCAGGCCGAGGGGCTGGCTCGCGGGCCGCACGGCCGGCACCCGGGCCCGCGGCGGAGTCTGGGTCCGGGCCAGCCACCCCCGGAGCGTCGGGGGTGCCGCTGCCTTCCAGGGCCGCCTTCTGGCCGCATGGAGCGCCCCCTCTGGCGGGCTCTGGTGGGAGGGGCCGGAGGAGGTGGGGCCTGCAGCGGTGCCCGGCGGGGGCCGGAGCTGGTGGCCACCGCCGCGGGCGACTAAAGGAGAAGGCGGGGCCGCAGCGGGAGGCAAAAAGCCTACAGCACCCGGTATTCCCAGGCGGTCTCCCATCCAAGTACTAACCAGGCCCGACCCTGCTTAGCTTCCGAGATCAGACGAGATCGGGCGCGTTCAGGGTGGTATGGCCGTAGACGGGGGCGTAGGCCGCGGGCTGCCACTTGAGGCCCAGCTTCGCTGGCGCTTGCGCCTTACCGCCAGCCCGGCGGCCGGCCCTCTCCGTCAGGGCCCGACCGCCCGCCCAGGCAGGCGACAGGAGGTTTCGGGGACCCGGGGGTGGCGGAGTGGTGGCCGACCTCGCAGCCCAGGGCGGGCGGCACCCTCCAGGCCCGTGGGCGATTGGCGCCCCGCCCCCGATCCCGCTCGACGCTCACAGGGACTGGGCCCCGGAGGCTTCAGGACCCGGGGGCCCGCGGTCCCCTGGGCACCCCCCCCCACCCTGCCCGCACACGCGGAGCTGGCCGCAGCCCAGCCGTGGCCGGGCCGGCCGGCCCTCCTGCCCGGCAGCAGCTGGCCCGAGGCCGCTGGGAGCCACCGTTGAGTCGGCACGGCCCCTCAGCCCCAGCAAGGCCACCCTTGCCCCCACGCCGCCCGCCCAGCACAGGACCCCGCGCCCTGGTGGCCGACAGGCCCGGGGAAGCGGCCCGGGCCCCCGCCTCCGGCCCCGGCCGTGGCGGAACGGCGGAGGGTGGGGCTTTTAACGGAGGGAGCTGTGGAGAGACACACGGGCGGACCGGTGGCGGCGGCGCCGGGGCTGGGCGCAGGTGGGGGCGGCCGGGTGCAGGCCGAGGGGCTGGCTCGCGGGCCGCACGGCCGGCACCCGGGCCCGCGGCGGAGTCTGGGTCCGGACCAGCCACCCCCGGAGCGTCGGGGGTGCCGCTGCCTTCCAGGGCCGCCTTCTGGCCGCATGGAGCGCCCCCTCTGGCGGGCTCTGGTGGGAGGGGCCGGAGGAGGTGGGGCCTGCAGCGGTGCCCGGCGGGGGCCGGAGCTGGTGGCCACCGCCGCGGGCGACTAAAGGAGAAGGCGGGGCCGCAGCGGGAGGCAAAAAGCCTACAGCACCCGGTATTCCCAGGCGGTCTCCCATCCAAGTACTAACCAGGCCCGACCCTGCTTAGCTTCCGAGATCAGACGAGATCGGGCGCGTTCAGGGTGGTATGGCCGTAGACGGGGGCGTAGGCCGCTGGCTGCCACTTGAGGCCCAGCTTCGCTGGCGCTTGCGCCTTACCGCCAGCCCGGCGGCCGGCCCTCTCCGTCAGGGCCCGACCGCCCGCCCAGGCAGGCGACAGGAGGTTTCGGGGACCCGGGGGTGGCGGAGTGGTGGCCGACCTCGCAGCCCAGGGCGGGCGGCACCCTCCAGGCCCGTGGGCGATTGGCGCCCCGCCCCCGATCCCGCTCGACGCTCACAGGGACTGGGCCCCGGAGGCTTCAGGGCCCGGGGGCCCGCGGTCCCCTGGGCACCCCCCCCCCCACCCTGCCCGCACACGCGGAGCTGGCCGCAGCCCAGCCGTGGCCGGGCCGGCCGGCCCTCCTGCCCGGCAGCAGCTGGCCCGAGGCCGCTGGGAGCCACCGTTGAGTCGGCACGGCCCCTCAGCCCCAGCAAGGCCACCCTTGCCCCCACGCCGCCCGCCCAGCACAGGACCCCGCGCCCTGGTGGCCGACAGGCCCGGGGAAGCGGCCCGGGCCCCCGCCTCCGGCCCCGGCCGTGGCGGAACGGCGGAGGGTGGGGCTTTTAACGGAGGGAGCTGTGGAGAGACACACGGGCGGACCGGTGGCGGCGGCGCCGGGGCTGGGCGCAGGTGGGGGCGGCCGGGTGCAGGCCGAGGGGCTGGCTCGCGGGCCGCACGGCCGGCACCCGGGCCCGCGGCGGAGTCTGGGTCCGGGCCAGCCACCCCCGGAGCGTCGGGGGTGCCGCTGCCTTCCAGGGCCGCCTTCTGGCCGCATGGAGCGCCCCCTCTGGCGGGCTCTGGTGGGAGGGGCCGGAGGAGGTGGGGCCTGCAGCGGTGCCCGGCGGGGGCCGGAGCTGGTGGCCACCGCCGCGGGCGACTAAAGGAGAAGGCGGGGCCGCAGCGGGAGGCAAAAAGCCTACAGCACCCGGTATTCCCAGGCGGTCTCCCATCCAAGTACTAACCAGGCCCGACCCTGCTTAGCTTCCGAGATCAGACGAGATCGGGCGCGTTCAGGGTGGTATGGCCGTAGACGGGGGCGTAGGCCGCGGGCTGCCACTTGAGGCCCAGCTTCGCTGGCGCTTGCGCCTTACCGCCAGCCCGGCGGCCGGCCCTCTCCGTCAGGGCCCGACCGCCCGCCCAGGCAGGCGACAGGAGGTTTCGGGGACCCGGGGGTGGCGGAGTGGTGGCCGACCTCGCAGCCCAGGGCGGGCGGCACCCTCCAGGCCCGTGGGCGATTGGCGCCCCGCCCCCGATCCCGCTCGACGCTCACAGGGACTGGGCCCCGGAGGCTTCAGGGCCCGGGGGCCCGCGTTCCCCTGGGCACCCCCCCCCACCCTGCCCGCACACGCGGAGCTGGCCGCAGCCCAGCCGTGGCCGGGCCGGCCGGCCTTCCTGCCCGGCAGCAGCTGGCCAGAGGCCACTGGGAGCCACCGTTGAGTCGGCACGGCCCCTCAGCCCCAGCAAGGCCACCCTTGCCCCCACGCCGCCCGCCCAGCACAGGACCCCGCGCCCTGGTGGCCGACAGGCCCGGGGAAGCGGCCCGGGCCCCCGCCTCCGGCCCCGGCCGTGGCGGAACGGCGGAGGGTGGGGCTTTTAACGGAGGGAGCTGTGGAGAGACACACGGGCGGACCGGTGGCGGCGGCGCCGGGGCTGGGCGCAGGTGGGGGCGGCCGGGTGCAGGCCGAGGGGCTGGCTCGCGGGCCGCACGGCCGGCACCCGGGCCCGCGGCGGAGTCTGGGTCCGGGCCAGCCACCCCCGGAGCGTCGGGGGTGCCGCTGCCTTCCAGGGCCGCCTTCTGGCCGCATGGAGCGCCCCCTCTGGCGGGCTCTGGTGGGAGGGGCCGGAGGAGGTGGGGCCTGCAGCGGTGCCCGGCGGGGGCCGGAGCTGGTGGCCACCGCCGCGGGCGACTAAAGGAGAAGGCGGGGCCGCAGCGGGAGGCAAAAAGCCTACAGCACCCGGTATTCCCAGGCGGTCTCCCATCCAAGTACTAACCAGGCCCGACCCTGCTTAGCTTCCGAGATCAGACGAGATCGGGCGCGTTCAGGGTGGTATGGCCGTAGACGGGGGCGTAGGCCGCGGGCTGCCACTTGAGGCCCAGCTTCGCTGGCGCTTGCGCCTTACCGCCAGCCCGGCGGCCGGCCCTCTCCGTCAGGGCCCGACCGCCCGCCCAGGCAGGCGACAGGAGGTTTCGGGGACCCGGGGGTGGCGGAGTGGTGGCCGACCTCGCAGCCCAGGGCGGGCGGCACCCTCCAGGCCCGTGGGCGATTGGCGCCCCGCCCCCGATCCCGCTCGACGCTCACAGGGACTGGGCCCCGGAGGCTTCAGGGCCCGGGGGCCCGCGGTCCCCTGGGCACCCCCCCCCCCACCCTGCCCGCACACGCGGAGCTGGCCGCAGCCCAGCCGTGGCCGGGCCGGCCGGCCCTCCTGCCCGGCAGCAGCTGGCCCGAGGCCGCTGGGAGCCACCGTTGAGTCGGCACGGCCCCTCAGCCCCAGCAAGGCCACCCTTGCCTCCACGCCGCCCGCCCAGCACAGGACCCCGCGCCCTGGTGGCCGACAGGCCCGGGGAAGCGGCCCGGGCCCCCGCCTCCGGCCCCGGCCGTGGCGGAACGGCGGAGGGTGGGGCTTTTAACGGAGGGAGCTGTGGAGAGACACACGGGCGGACCGGTGGCGGCGGCGCCGGGGCTGGGCGCAGGTGGGGGCGGCCGGGTGCAGGCCGAGGGGCTGGCTCGCGGGCCGCACGGCCGGCACCCGGGCCCGCGGCGGAGTCTGGGTCCGGGCCAGCCACCCCCGGAGCGTCGGGGGTGCCGCTGCCTTCCAGGGCCGCCTTCTGGCCGCATGGAGCGCCCCCTCTGGCGGGCTCTGGTGGGAGGGGCCGGAGGAGGTGGGGCCTGCAGCGGTGCCCGGCGGGGGCCGGAGCTGGTGGCCACCGCCGCGGGCGACTAAAGGAGAAGGCGGGGCCGCAGCGGGAGGCAAAAAGCCTACAGCACCCGGTATTCCCAGGCGGTCTCCCATCCAAGTACTAACCAGGCCCGACCCTGCTTAGCTTCCGAGATCAGACGAGATCGGGCGCGTTCAGGGTGGTATGGCCGTAGATGGGGACGTAGGCCGCGGGCTGCCACTTGAGGCCCAGCTTCGCTGGCGCTTGCGCCTTACCGCCAGCCCGGCGGCCGGCCCTCTCCGTCAGGGCCCGACCGCCCGCCCAGGCAGGCGACAGGAGGTTTCGGGGACCCGGGGGTGGCGGAGTGGTGGCCGACCTCGCAGCCCAGGGCGGGCGGCACCCTCCAGGCCCGTGGGCGATTGGCGCCCCGCCCCCGATCCCGCTCGACGCTCACAGGGACTGGGCCCCGGAGGCTTCAGGGCCCGGGGGCCCGCGGTCCCCTGGGCACCCCCCCCCCCACCCTGCCCGCACACGCGGAGCTGGCCGCAGCCCAGCCGTGGCCGGGCCGGCCGGCCCTCCTGCCCGGCAGCAGCTGGCCCGAGGCCACTGGGAGCCACCGTTGAGTCGGCACGGCCCCTCAGCCCCAGCAAGGCCACCCTTGCCCCCACGCCGCCCGCCCAGCACAGGACCCCGCGCCCTGGTGGCCGACAGGCCCGGGGAAGCGGCCCGGGCCCCCGCCTCCGGCCCCGGCCGTGGCGGAACGGCGGAGGGTGGGGCTTTTAACGGAGGGAGCTGTGGAGAGACACACGGGCGGACCGGTGGCGGCGGCGCCGGAGCTGGGCGCAGGTGGGGGCGGCCGGGTGCAGGCCGAGGGGCTGGCTCGCGGGCCGCACGGCCGGCACCCGGGCCCGCGGCGGAGTCTGGGTCCGGGCCAGCCACCCCCGGAGCGTCGGGGGTGCCGCTGCCTTCCAGGGCCGCCTTCTGGCCGCATGGAGCGCCCCCTCTGGCGGGCTCTGGTGGGAGGGGCCGGAGGAGGTGGGGCCTGCAGCGGTGCCCGGCGGGGGCCGGAGCTGGTGGCCACCGCCGCGGGCGACTAAAGGAGAAGGCGGGGCCGCAGCGGGAGGCAAAATGCCTACAGCACCCGGTATTCCCAGGCGGTCTCCCATCCAAGTACTAACCAGGCCCGACCCTGCTTAGCTTCCGAGATCAGACGAGATCGGGCGCGTTCAGGGTGGTATGGCCGTAGACGGGGGCGTAGGCCGCGGGCTGCCACTTGAGGCCCAGCTTCGCTGGCGCTTGCGCCTTACCGCCAGCCCGGCGGCCGGCCCTCTCCGTCAGGGCCCGACCGCCCGCCCAGGCAGGCGACAGGAGGTTTCGGGGACCCGGGGGTGGCGGAGTGGTGGCCGACCTCGCAGCCCAGGGCGGGCGGCACCCTCCAGGCCCGTGGGCGATTGGCGCCCCGCCCCCGATCCCGCTCGACGCTCACAAGGACTGGGCCCCGGAGGCTTCAGGGCCCGGGGGCCCGCGGTCCCCTGGGCACCCCCCCCCCACCCTGCCCGCACACGCGGAGCTGGCCGCAGCCCAGCCGTGGCCGGGCCGGCCGGCCCTCCTGCCCGGCAGCAGCTGGCCCGAGGCCGCTGGGAGCCACCGTTGAGTCGGCACGGCCCCTCAGCCCCAGCAAGGCCACCCTTGCCCCCACGCCGCCCGCCCAGCACAGGACCCCGCGCCCTGGTGGCCGACAGGCCCGGGGAAGCGGCCCGGGCCCCCGCCTCCGGCCCCGGCCGTGGCGGAACGGCGGAGGGTGGGGCTTTTAACGGAGGGAGCTGTGGAGAGACACACGGGCGGACCGGTGGCGGCGGCGCCGGGGCTGGGCGCAGGTGGGGGCGGCCGGGTGCAGGCCGAGGGGCTGGCTCGCGGGCCGCACGGCCGGCACCCGGGCCCGCGGCGGAGTCTGGGTCCGGGCCAGCCACCCCCGGAGCGTCGGGGGTGCCGCTGCCTTCCAGGGCCGCCTTCTGGCCGCATGGAGCGCCCCCTCTGGCGGGCTCTGGTGGGAGGGGCCGGAGGAGGTGGGGCCTGCAGCGGTGCCCGGCGGGGGCCGGAGCTGGTGGCCACCGCCGCGGGCGACTAAAGGAGAAGGCGGGGCCGCAGCGGGAGGCAAAAAGCCTACAGCACCCGGTATTCCCAGGCGGTCTCCCATCCAAGTACTAACCAGGCCCGACCCTGCTTAGCTTCCGAGATCAGACGAGATCGGGCGCGTTCAGGGTGGTATGGCCGTAGACGGGGGCGTAGGCCGCGGGCTGCCACTTGAGGCCCAGCTTCGCTGGCGCTTGCGCCTTACCGCCAGCCCGGCGGCCGGCCCTCTCCGTCAGGGCCCGACCGCCCGCCCAGGCAGGCGACAGGAGGTTTCGGGGACCCGGGGGTGGCGGAGTGGTGGCCGACCTCGCAGCCCAGGGCGGGCGGCACCCTCCAGGCCCGTGGGCGATTGGCGCCCCGCCCCCGATCCCGCTCGACGCTCACAGGGACTGGGCCCCGGAGGCTTCAGGGCCCGGGGGCCCGCGGTCCCCTGGGCACCCCCCCCCCACCCTGCCCGCACACGCGGAGCTGGCCGCAGCCCAGCCGTGGCCGGGCCGGCCGGCCCTCCTGCCCGGCAGCAGCTGGCCCGAGGCCGCTGGGAGCCACCGTTGAGTCGGCACGGCCCCTCAGCCCCAGCAAGGCCACCCTTGCCCCCACGCCGCCCGCCCAGCACAGGACCCCGCGCCCTGGTGGCCGACAGGCCCGGGGAAGCGGCCCGGGCCCCCGCCTCCGGCCCCGGCCGTGGCGGAACGGCGGAGGGTGGGGCTTTTAACGGAGGGAGCTGTGGAGAGACACACGGGCGGACCGGTGGCGGCGGCGCCGGGGCTGGGCGCAGGTGGGGGCGGCCGGGTGCAGGCCGAGGGGCTGGCTCGCGGGCCGCACGGCCGGCACCCGGGCCCGCGGCGGAGTCTGGGTCCGGGCCAGCCACCCCCGGAGCGTCGGGGGTGCCGCTGCCTTCCAGGGCCGCCTTCTGGCCGCATGGAGCGCCCCCTCTGGCGGGCTCTGGTGGGAGGGGCCGGAGGAGGTGGGGCCTGCAGCGGTGCCCGGCGGGGGCCGGAGCTGGTGGCCACCGCCGCGGGCGACTAAAGGAGAAGGCGGGGCCGCAGCGGGAGGCAAAAAGCCTACAGCACCCGGTATTCCCAGGCGGTCTCCCATCCAAGTACTAACCAGGCCCGACCCTGCTTAGCTTCCGAGATCAGACGAGATCGGGCGCGTTCAGGGTGGTATGGCCGTAGACGGGGGCGTAGGCCGCGGGCTGCCACTTGAGGCCCAGCTTCGCTGGCGCTTGCGCCTTACCGCCAGCCCGGCGGCCGGCCCTCTCCGTCAGGGCCCGACCGCCCGCCTAGGCAGGCGACAGGAGGTTTCGGGGACCCGGGGGTGGCGGAGTGGTGGCCGACCTCGCAGCCCAGGGCGGGCGGCACCCTCCAGGCCCGTGGGCGATTGGCGCCCCGCCCCCGATCCCGCTCGACGCTCACAGGGACTGGGCCCCGGAGGCTTCAGGGCCCGGGGGCCCGCGGTCCCCTGGGCACCCCCCCCCCACCCTGCCCGCACACGCGGAGCTGGCCGCAGCCCAGCCGTGGCCGGGCCGGCCGGCCCTCCTGCCCGGCAGCAGCTGGCCCGAGGCCGCTGGGAGCCACCGTTGAGTCGGCACGGCCCCTCAGCCCCAGCAAGGCCACCCTTGCCCCCACGCCGCCCGCCCAGCACAGGACCCCGCGCCCTGGTGGCCGACAGGCCCGGGGAAGCGGCCCGGGCCCCCGCCTCCGGCCCCGGCCGTGGCGGAACGGCGGAGGGTGGGGCTTTTAACGGAGGGAGCTGTGGAGAGACACACGGGCGGACCGGTGGCGGCGGCGCCGGGGCTGGGCGCAGGTGGGGGCGGCCGGGTGCAGGCCGAGGGGCTGGCTCGCGGGCCGCACGGCCGGCACCCGGGCCCGCGGCGGAGTCTGGGTCCGGGCCAGCCACCCCCGGAGCGTCGGGGGTGCCGCTGCCTTCCAGGGCCGCCTTCTGGCCGCATGGAGCGCCCCCTCTGGCGGGCTCTGGTGGGAGGGGCCGGAGGAGGTGGGGCCTGCAGCGGTGCCCGGCGGGGGCCGGAGCTGGTGGCCACCGCCGCGGGCGACTAAAGGAGAAGGCGGGGCCGCAGCGGGAGGCAAAAAGCCTACAGCACCCGGTATTCCCAGGCGGTCTCCCATCCAAGTACTAACCAGGCCCGACCCTGCTTAGCTTCCGAGATCAGACGAGATCGGGCGCGTTCAGGGTGGTATGGCCGTAGACGGGGGCGTAGGCCGCGGGCTGCCACTTGAGGCCCAGCTTCGCTGGCGCTTGCGCCTTACCGCCAGCCCGGCGGCCGGCCCTCTCCGTCAGGGCCCGACCGCCCGCCCAGGCAGGCGACAGGAGGTTTCGGGGACCCGGGGGTGGCGGAGTGGTGGCCGACCTCGCAGCCCAGGGCGGGCGGCACCCTCCAGGCCCGTGGGCGATTGGCGCCCCGCCCCCGATCCCGCTCGACGCTCACAGGGACTGGGCCCCGGAGGCTTCAGGGCCCGGGGGCCCGCGTTCCCCTGGGCACCCCCCCCCACCCTGCCCGCACACGCGGAGCTGGCCGCAGCCCAGCCGTGGCCGGGCCGGCCGGCCTTCCTGCCCGGCAGCAGCTGGCCAGAGGCCACTGGGAGCCACCGTTGAGTCGGCACGGCCCCTCAGCCCCAGCAAGGCCACCCTTGCCCCCACGCCGCCCGCCCAGCACAGGACCCCGCGCCCTGGTGGCCGACAGGCCCGGGGAAGCGGCCCGGGCCCCCGCCTCCGGCCCCGGCCGTGGCGGAACGGCGGAGGGTGGGGCTTTTAACGGAGGGAGCTGTGGAGAGACACACGGGCGGACCGGTGGCGGCGGCGCCGGGGCTGGGCGCAGGTGGGGGCGGCCGGGTGCAGGCCGAGGGGCTGGCTCGCGGGCCGCACGGCCGGCACCCGGGCCCGCGGCGGAGTCTGGGTCCGGGCCAGCCACCCCCGGAGCGTCGGGGGTGCCGCTGCCTTCCAGGGCCGCCTTCTGGCCGCATGGAGCGCCCCCTCTGGCGGGCTCTGGTGGGAGGGGCCGGAGGAGGTGGGGCCTGCAGCGGTGCCCGGCGGGGGCCGGAGCTGGTGGCCACCGCCGCGGGCGACTAAAGGAGAAGGCGGGGCCGCAGCGGGAGGCAAAAAGCCTACAGCACCCGGTATTCCCAGGCGGTCTCCCATCCAAGTACTAACCAGGCCCGACCCTGCTTAGCTTCCGAGATCAGACGAGATCGGGCGCGTTCAGGGTGGTATGGCCGTAGACGGGGGCGTAGGCCGCGGGCTGCCACTTGAGGCCCAGCTTCGCTGGCGCTTGCGCCTTACCGCCAGCCCGGCGGCCGGCCCTCTCCGTCAGGGCCCGACCGCCCGCCCAGGCAGGCGACAGGAGGTTTCGGGGACCCGGGGGTGGCGGAGTGGTGGCCGACCTCGCAGCCCAGGGCGGGCGGCACCCTCCAGGCCCGTGGGCGATTGGCGCCCCGCCCCCGATCCCGCTCGACGCTCACAGGGACTGGGCCCCGGAGGCTTCAGGGCCCGGGGGCCCGCGGTCCCCTGGGCACCCCCCCCCCCACCCTGCCCGCACACGCGGAGCTGGCCGCAGCCCAGCCGTGGCCGGGCCGGCCGGCCCTCCTGCCCGGCAGCAGCTGGCCCGAGGCCGCTGGGAGCCACCGTTGAGTCGGCACGGCCCCTCAGCCCCAGCAAGGCCACCCTTGCCTCCACGCCGCCCGCCCAGCACAGGACCCCGCGCCCTGGTGGCCGACAGGCCCGGGGAAGCGGCCCGGGCCCCCGCCTCCGGCCCCGGCCGTGGCGGAACGGCGGAGGGTGGGGCTTTTAACGGAGGGAGCTGTGGAGAGACACACGGGCGGACCGGTGGCGGCGGCGCCGGGGCTGGGCGCAGGTGGGGGCGGCCGGGTGCAGGCCGAGGGGCTGGCTCGCGGGCCGCACGGCCGGCACCCGGGCCCGCGGCGGAGTCTGGGTCCGGGCCAGCCACCCCCGGAGCGTCGGGGGTGCCGCTGCCTTCCAGGGCCGCCTTCTGGCCGCATGGAGCGCCCCCTCTGGCGGGCTCTGGTGGGAGGGGCCGGAGGAGGTGGGGCCTGCAGCGGTGCCCGGCGGGGGCCGGAGCTGGTGGCCACCGCCGCGGGCGACTAAAGGAGAAGGCGGGGCCGCAGCGGGAGGCAAAAAGCCTACAGCACCCGGTATTCCCAGGCGGTCTCCCATCCAAGTACTAACCAGGCCCGACCCTGCTTAGCTTCCGAGATCAGACGAGATCGGGCGCGTTCAGGGTGGTATGGCCGTAGATGGGGACGTAGGCCGCGGGCTGCCACTTGAGGCCCAGCTTCGCTGGCGCTTGCGCCTTACCGCCAGCCCGGCGGCCGGCCCTCTCCGTCAGGGCCCGACCGCCCGCCCAGGCAGGCGACAGGAGGTTTCGGGGACCCGGGGGTGGCGGAGTGGTGGCCGACCTCGCAGCCCAGGGCGGGCGGCACCCTCCAGGCCCGTGGGCGATTGGCGCCCCGCCCCCGATCCCGCTCGACGCTCACAGGGACTGGGCCCCGGAGGCTTCAGGGCCCGGGGGCCCGCGGTCCCCTGGGCACCCCCCCCCCCACCCTGCCCGCACACGCGGAGCTGGCCGCAGCCCAGCCGTGGCCGGGCCGGCCGGCCCTCCTGCCCGGCAGCAGCTGGCCCGAGGCCACTGGGAGCCACCGTTGAGTCGGCACGGCCCCTCAGCCCCAGCAAGGCCACCCTTGCCCCCACGCCGCCCGCCCAGCACAGGACCCCGCGCCCTGGTGGCCGACAGGCCCGGGGAAGCGGCCCGGGCCCCCGCCTCCGGCCCCGGCCGTGGCGGAACGGCGGAGGGTGGGGCTTTTAACGGAGGGAGCTGTGGAGAGACACACGGGCGGACCGGTGGCGGCGGCGCCGGAGCTGGGCGCAGGTGGGGGCGGCCGGGTGCAGGCCGAGGGGCTGGCTCGCGGGCCGCACGGCCGGCACCCGGGCCCGCGGCGGAGTCTGGGTCCGGGCCAGCCACCCCCGGAGCGTCGGGGGTGCCGCTGCCTTCCAGGGCCGCCTTCTGGCCGCATGGAGCGCCCCCTCTGGCGGGCTCTGGTGGGAGGGGCCGGAGGAGGTGGGGCCTGCAGCGGTGCCCGGCGGGGGCCGGAGCTGGTGGCCACCGCCGCGGGCGACTAAAGGAGAAGGCGGGGCCGCAGCGGGAGGCAAAATGCCTACAGCACCCGGTATTCCCAGGCGGTCTCCCATCCAAGTACTAACCAGGCCCGACCCTGCTTAGCTTCCGAGATCAGACGAGATCGGGCGCGTTCAGGGTGGTATGGCCGTAGACGGGGGCGTAGGCCGCGGGCTGCCACTTGAGGCCCAGCTTCGCTGGCGCTTGCGCCTTACCGCCAGCCCGGCGGCCGGCCCTCTCCGTCAGGGCCCGACCGCCCGCCCAGGCAGGCGACAGGAGGTTTCGGGGACCCGGGGGTGGCGGAGTGGTGGCCGACCTCGCAGCCCAGGGCGGGCGGCACCCTCCAGGCCCGTGGGCGATTGGCGCCCCGCCCCCGATCCCGCTCGACGCTCACAAGGACTGGGCCCCGGAGGCTTCAGGGCCCGGGGGCCCGCGGTCCCCTGGGCACCCCCCCCCCACCCTGCCCGCACACGCGGAGCTGGCCGCAGCCCAGCCGTGGCCGGGCCGGCCGGCCCTCCTGCCCGGCAGCAGCTGGCCCGAGGCCGCTGGGAGCCACCGTTGAGTCGGCACGGCCCCTCAGCCCCAGCAAGGCCACCCTTGCCCCCACGCCGCCCGCCCAGCACAGGACCCCGCGCCCTGGTGGCCGACAGGCCCGGGGAAGCGGCCCGGGCCCCCGCCTCCGGCCCCGGCCGTGGCGGAACGGCGGAGGGTGGGGCTTTTAACGGAGGGAGCTGTGGAGAGACACACGGGCGGACCGGTGGCGGCGGCGCCGGGGCTGGGCGCAGGTGGGGGCGGCCGGGTGCAGGCCGAGGGGCTGGCTCGCGGGCCGCACGGCCGGCACCCGGGCCCGCGGCGGAGTCTGGGTCCGGGCCAGCCACCCCCGGAGCGTCGGGGGTGCCGCTGCCTTCCAGGGCCGCCTTCTGGCCGCATGGAGCGCCCCCTCTGGCGGGCTCTGGTGGGAGGGGCCGGAGGAGGTGGGGCCTGCAGCGGTGCCCGGCGGGGGCCGGAGCTGGTGGCCACCGCCGCGGGCGACTAAAGGAGAAGGCGGGGCCGCAGCGGGAGGCAAAAAGCCTACAGCACCCGGTATTCCCAGGCGGTCTCCCATCCAAGTACTAACCAGGCCCGACCCTGCTTAGCTTCCGAGATCAGACGAGATCGGGTGCGTTCAGGGTGGTATGGCCGTAGACGGGGGCGTAGGCCGCGGGCTGCCACTTGAGGCCCAGCTTCGCTGGCGCTTGCGCCTTACCGCCAGCCCGGCGGCCGGCCCTCTCCGTCAGGGCCCGACCGCCCGCCCAGGCAGGCGACAGGAGGTTTCGGGGACCCGGGGGTGGCGGAGTGGTGGCCGACCTCGCAGCCCAGGGCGGGCGGCACCCTCCAGGCCCGTGGGCGATTGGCGCCCCGCCCCCGATCCCGCTCGACGCTCACAGGGACTGGGCCCCGGAGGCTTCAGGGCCCGGGGGCCCGCGGTCCCCTGGGCACCCCCCCCCCACCCTGCCCGCACACGCGGAGCTGGCCGCAGCCCAGCCGTGGCCGGGCCGGCCGGCCCTCCTGCCCGGCAGCAGCTGGCCCGAGGCCGCTGGGAGCCACCGTTGAGTCGGCACGGCCCCTCAGCCCCAGCAAGGCCACCCTTGCCCCCACGCCGCCCGCCCAGCACAGGACCCCGCGCCCTGGTGGCCGACAGGCCCGGGGAAGCGGCCCGGGCCCCCGCCTCCGGCCCCGGCCGTGGCGGAACGGCGGAGGGTGGGGCTTTTAACGGAGGGAGCTGTGGAGAGACACACGGGCGGACCGGTGGCGGCGGCGCCGGGGCTGGGCGCAGGTGGGGGCGGCCGGGTGCAGGCCGAGGGGCTGGCTCGCGGGCCGCACGGCCGGCACCCGGGCCCGCGGCGGAGTCTGGGTCCGGGCCAGCCACCCCCGGAGCGTCGGGGGTGCCGCTGCCTTCCAGGGCCGCCTTCTGGCCGCATGGAGCGCCCCCTCTGGCGGGCTCTGGTGGGAGGGGCCGGAGGAGGTGGGGCCTGCAGCGGTGCCCGGCGGGGGCCGGAGCTGGTGGCCACCGCCGCGGGCGACTAAAGGAGAAGGCGGGGCCGCAGCGGGAGGCAAAAAGCCTACAGCACCCGGTATTCCCAGGCGGTCTCCCATCCAAGTACTAACCAGGCCCGACCCTGCTTAGCTTCCGAGATCAGACGAGATCGGGCGCGTTCAGGGTGGTATGGCCGTAGACGGGGGCGTAGGCCGCGGGCTGCCACTTGAGGCCCAGCTTCGCTGGCGCTTGCGCCTTACCGCCAGCCCGGCGGCCGGCCCTCTCCGTCAGGGCCCGACCGCCCGCCTAGGCAGGCGACAGGAGGTTTCGGGGACCCGGGGGTGGCGGAGTGGTGGCCGACCTCGCAGCCCAGGGCGGGCGGCACCCTCCAGGCCCGTGGGCGATTGGCGCCCCGCCCCCGATCCCGCTCGACGCTCACAGGGACTGGGCCCCGGAGGCTTCAGGGCCCGGGGGCCCGCGGTCCCCTGGGCACCCCCCCCCCCACCCTGCCCGCACACGCGGAGCTGGCCGCAGCCCAGCCGTGGCCGGGCCGGCCGGCCCTCCTGCCCGGCAGCAGCTGGCCCGAGGCCGCTGGGAGCCACCGTTGAGTCGGCACGGCCCCTCAGCCCCAGCAAGGCCACCCTTGCCCCCACGCCGCCCGCCCAGCACAGGACCCCGCGCCCTGGTGGCCGACAGGCCCGGGGAAGCGGCCCGGGCCCCCGCCTCCGGCCCCGGCCGTGGCGGAACGGCGGAGGGTGGGGCTTTTAACGGAGGGAGCTGTGGAGAGACACACGGGCGGACCGGTGGCGGCGGCGCCGGGGCTGGGCGCAGGTGGGGGCGGCCGGGTGCAGGCCGAGGGGCTGGCTCGCGGGCCGCACGGCCGGCACCCGGGCCCGCGGCGGAGTCTGGGTCCGGGCCAGCCACCCCCGGAGCGTCGGGGGTGCCGCTGCCTTCCAGGGCCGCCTTCTGGCCGCATGGAGCGCCCCCTCTGGCGGGCTCTGGTGGGAGGGGCCGGAGGAGGTGGGGCCTGCAGCGATGCCCGGCGGGGGCCGGAGCTGGTGGCCACCGCCGCGGGCGACTAAAGGAGAAGGCGGGGCCGCAGCGGGAGGCAAAAAGCCTACAGCACCCGGTATTCCCAGGCGGTCTCCCATCCAAGTACTAACCAGGCCCGACCCTGCTTAGCTTCCGAGATCAGACGAGATCGGGCGCGTTCAGGGTGGTATGGCCGTAGACGGGGGCGTAGGCCGCTGGCTGCCACTTGAGGCCCAGCTTCGCTGGCGCTTGCGCCTTACCGCCAGCCCGGCGGCCGGCCCTCTCCGTCAGGGCCCGACCGCCCGCCCAGGCAGGCGACAGGAGGTTTCGGGGACCCGGGGGTGGCGGAGTGGTGGCCGACCTCGCAGCCCAGGGCGGGCGGCACCCTCCAGGCCCGTGGGCGATTGGCGCCCCGCCCCCGATCCCGCTCGACGCTCACAGGGACTGGGCCCCGGAGGCTTCAGGGCCCGGGGGCCCGCGGTCCCCTGGGCACCCCCCCCCCACCCTGCCCGCACACGCGGAGCTGGCCGCAGCCCAGCCGTGGCCGGGCCGGCCGGCCCTCCTGCCCGGCAGCAGCTGGCCCGAGGCCGCTGGGAGCCACCGTTGAGTCGGCACGGCCCCTCAGCCCCAGCAAGGCCACCCTTGCCCCCACGCCGCCCGCCCAGCACAGGACCCCGCGCCCTGGTGGCCGACAGGCCCGGGGAAGGGGCCCGGGCCCCCGCCTCCGGCCCCGGCCGTGGCGGAACGGCGGAGGGTGGGGCTTTTAACGGAGGGAGCTGTGGAGAGACACACGGGCGGACCGGTGGCGGCGGCGCCGGGGCTGGGCGCAGGTGGGGGCGGCCGGGTGCAGGCCGAGGGGCTGGCTCGCGGGCCGCACGGCCGGCACCCGGGCCCGCGGCGGAGTCTGGGTCCGGGCCAGCCACCCCCGGAGCGTCGGGGGTGCCGCTGCCTTCCAGGGCCGCCTTCTGGCCGCATGGAGCGCCCCCTCTGGCGGGCTCTGGTGGGAGGGGCCGGAGGAGGTGGGGCCTGCAGCGGTGCCCGGCGGGGGCCGGAGCTGGTGGCCACCGCCGCGGGCGACTAAAGGAGAAGGCGGGGCCGCAGCGGGAGGCAAAAAGCCTACAGCACCCGGTATT
This sequence comes from Mesoplodon bidens, assembly GCF_964165515.1. Taxonomy (NCBI): domain Eukaryota; kingdom Metazoa; phylum Chordata; class Mammalia; order Artiodactyla; family Ziphiidae; genus Mesoplodon; species Mesoplodon bidens. Next base: position 58,599 of record NW_027671931.1, on the reverse strand, counting down.
CCCAGGCGGTCTCCCATCCAAGTACTAACCAGGCCCGACCCTGCTTAGCTTCCGAGATCAGACGAGATCGGGCGCGTTCAGGGTGGTATGGCCGTAGATGGGGACGTAGGCCGCGGGCTGCCACTTGAGGCCCAGCTTCGCTGGCGCTTGCGCCTTACCGCCAGCCCGGCGGCCGGCCCTCTCCGTCAGGGCCCGACCGCCCGCCCAGGCAGGCGACAGGAGGTTTCGGGGACCCGGGGGTGGCGGAGTGGTGGCCGACCTCGCAGCCCAGGGCGGGCGGCACCCTCCAGGCCCGTGGGCGATTGGCGCCCCGCCCCCGATCCCGCTCGACGCTCACAGGGACTGGGCCCCGGAGGCTTCAGGGCCCGGGGGCCCGCGGTCCCCTGGGCACCCCCCCCCCCACCCTGCCCGCACACGCGGAGCTGGCCGCAGCCCAGCCGTGGCCGGGCCGGCCGGCCCTCCTGCCCGGCAGCAGCTGGCCCGAGGCCACTGGGAGCCACCGTTGAGTCGGCACGGCCCCTCAGCCCCAGCAAGGCCACCCTTGCCCCCACGCCGCCCGCCCAGCACAGGACCCCGCGCCCTGGTGGCCGACAGGCCCGGGGAAGCGGCCCGGGCCCCCGCCTCCGGCCCCGGCCGTGGCGGAACGGCGGAGGGTGGGGCTTTTAACGGAGGGAGCTGTGGAGAGACACACGGGCGGACCGGTGGCGGCGGCGCCGGAGCTGGGCGCAGGTGGGGGCGGCCGGGTGCAGGCCGAGGGGCTGGCTCGCGGGCCGCACGGCCGGCACCCGGGCCCGCGGCGGAGTCTGGGTCCGGGCCAGCCACCCCCGGAGCGTCGGGGGTGCCGCTGCCTTCCAGGGCCGCCTTCTGGCCGCATGGAGCGCCCCCTCTGGCGGGCTCTGGTGGGAGGGGCCGGAGGAGGTGGGGCCTGCAGCGGTGCCCGGCGGGGGCCGGAGCTGGTGGCCACCGCCGCGGGCGACTAAAGGAGAAGGCGGGGCCGCAGCGGGAGGCAAAATGCCTACAGCACCCGGTATTCCCAGGCGGTCTCCCATCCAAGTACTAACCAGGCCCGACCCTGCTTAGCTTCCGAGATCAGACGAGATCGGGCGCGTTCAGGGTGGTATGGCCGTAGACGGGGGCGTAGGCCGCGGGCTGCCACTTGAGGCCCAGCTTCGCTGGCGCTTGCGCCTTACCGCCAGCCCGGCGGCCGGCCCTCTCCGTCAGGGCCCGACCGCCCGCCCAGGCAGGCGACAGGAGGTTTCGGGGACCCGGGGGTGGCGGAGTGGTGGCCGACCTCGCAGCCCAGGGCGGGCGGCACCCTCCAGGCCCGTGGGCGATTGGCGCCCCGCCCCCGATCCCGCTCGACGCTCACAAGGACTGGGCCCCGGAGGCTTCAGGGCCCGGGGGCCCGCGGTCCCCTGGGCACCCCCCCCCCACCCTGCCCGCACACGCGGAGCTGGCCGCAGCCCAGCCGTGGCCGGGCCGGCCGGCCCTCCTGCCCGGCAGCAGCTGGCCCGAGGCCGCTGGGAGCCACCGTTGAGTCGGCACGGCCCCTCAGCCCCAGCAAGGCCACCCTTGCCCCCACGCCGCCCGCCCAGCACAGGACCCCGCGCCCTGGTGGCCGACAGGCCCGGGGAAGCGGCCCGGGCCCCCGCCTCCGGCCCCGGCCGTGGCGGAACGGCGGAGGGTGGGGCTTTTAACGGAGGGAGCTGTGGAGAGACACACGGGCGGACCGGTGGCGGCGGCGCCGGGGCTGGGCGCAGGTGGGGGCGGCCGGGTGCAGGCCGAGGGGCTGGCTCGCGGGCCGCACGGCCGGCACCCGGGCCCGCGGCGGAGTCTGGGTCCGGGCCAGCCACCCCCGGAGCGTCGGGGGTGCCGCTGCCTTCCAGGGCCGCCTTCTGGCCGCATGGAGCGCCCCCTCTGGCGGGCTCTGGTGGGAGGGGCCGGAGGAGGTGGGGCCTGCAGCGGTGCCCGGCGGGGGCCGGAGCTGGTGGCCACCGCCGCGGGCGACTAAAGGAGAAGGCGGGGCCGCAGCGGGAGGCAAAAAGCCTACAGCACCCGGTATTCCCAGGCGGTCTCCCATCCAAGTACTAACCAGGCCCGACCCTGCTTAGCTTCCGAGATCAGACGAGATCGGGCGCGTTCAGGGTGGTATGGCCGTAGACGGGGGCGTAGGCCGCGGGCTGCCACTTGAGGCCCAGCTTCGCTGGCGCTTGCGCCTTACCGCCAGCCCGGCGGCCGGCCCTCTCCGTCAGGGCCCGACCGCCCGCCCAGGCAGGCGACAGGAGGTTTCGGGGACCCGGGGGTGGCGGAGTGGTGGCCGACCTCGCAGCCCAGGGCGGGCGGCACCCTCCAGGCCCGTGGGCGATTGGCGCCCCGCCCCCGATCCCGCTCGACGCTCACAGGGACTGGGCCCCGGAGGCTTCAGGGCCCGGGGGCCCGCGGTCCCCTGGGCACCCCCCCCCCACCCTGCCCGCACACGCGGAGCTGGCCGCAGCCCAGCCGTGGCCGGGCCGGCCGGCCCTCCTGCCCGGCAGCAGCTGGCCCGAGGCCGCTGGGAGCCACCGTTGAGTCGGCACGGCCCCTCAGCCCCAGCAAGGCCACCCTTGCCCCCACGCCGCCCGCCCAGCACAGGACCCCGCGCCCTGGTGGCCGACAGGCCCGGGGAAGCGGCCCGGGCCCCCGCCTCCGGCCCCGGCCGTGGCGGAACGGCGGAGGGTGGGGCTTTTAACGGAGGGAGCTGTGGAGAGACACACGGGCGGACCGGTGGCGGCGGCGCCGGGGCTGGGCGCAGGTGGGGGCGGCCGGGTGCAGGCCGAGGGGCTGGCTCGCGGGCCGCACGGCCGGCACCCGGGCCCGCGGCGGAGTCTGGGTCCGGGCCAGCCACCCCCGGAGCGTCGGGGGTGCCGCTGCCTTCCAGGGCCGCCTTCTGGCCGCATGGAGCGCCCCCTCTGGCGGGCTCTGGTGGGAGGGGCCGGAGGAGGTGGGGCCTGCAGCGGTGCCCGGCGGGGGCCGGAGCTGGTGGCCACCGCCGCGGGCGACTAAAGGAGAAGGCGGGGCCGCAGCGGGAGGCAAAAAGCCTACAGCACCCGGTATTCCCAGGCGGTCTCCCATCCAAGTACTAACCAGGCCCGACCCTGCTTAGCTTCCGAGATCAGACGAGATCGGGCGCGTTCAGGGTGGTATGGCCGTAGACGGGGGCGTAGGCCGCGGGCTGCCACTTGAGGCCCAGCTTCGCTGGCGCTTGCGCCTTACCGCCAGCCCGGCGGCCGGCCCTCTCCGTCAGGGCCCGACCGCCCGCCTAGGCAGGCGACAGGAGGTTTCGGGGACCCGGGGGTGGCGGAGTGGTGGCCGACCTCGCAGCCCAGGGCGGGCGGCACCCTCCAGGCCCGTGGGCGATTGGCGCCCCGCCCCCGATCCCGCTCGACGCTCACAGGGACTGGGCCCCGGAGGCTTCAGGGCCCGGGGGCCCGCGGTCCCCTGGGCACCCCCCCCCCACCCTGCCCGCACACGCGGAGCTGGCCGCAGCCCAGCCGTGGCCGGGCCGGCCGGCCCTCCTGCCCGGCAGCAGCTGGCCCGAGGCCGCTGGGAGCCACCGTTGAGTCGGCACGGCCCCTCAGCCCCAGCAAGGCCACCCTTGCCCCCACGCCGCCCGCCCAGCACAGGACCCCGCGCCCTGGTGGCCGACAGGCCCGGGGAAGCGGCCCGGGCCCCCGCCTCCGGCCCCGGCCGTGGCGGAACGGCGGAGGGTGGGGCTTTTAACGGAGGGAGCTGTGGAGAGACACACGGGCGGACCGGTGGCGGCGGCGCCGGGGCTGGGCGCAGGTGGGGGCGGCCGGGTGCAGGCCGAGGGGCTGGCTCGCGGGCCGCACGGCCGGCACCCGGGCCCGCGGCGGAGTCTGGGTCCGGGCCAGCCACCCCCGGAGCGTCGGGGGTGCCGCTGCCTTCCAGGGCCGCCTTCTGGCCGCATGGAGCGCCCCCTCTGGCGGGCTCTGGTGGGAGGGGCCGGAGGAGGTGGGGCCTGCAGCGGTGCCCGGCGGGGGCCGGAGCTGGTGGCCACCGCCGCGGGCGACTAAAGGAGAAGGCGGGGCCGCAGCGGGAGGCAAAAAGCCTACAGCACCCGGTATTCCCAGGCGGTCTCCCATCCAAGTACTAACCAGGCCCGACCCTGCTTAGCTTCCGAGATCAGACGAGATCGGGCGCGTTCAGGGTGGTATGGCCGTAGACGGGGGCGTAGGCCGCGGGCTGCCACTTGAGGCCCAGCTTCGCTGGCGCTTGCGCCTTACCGCCAGCCCGGCGGCCGGCCCTCTCCGTCAGGGCCCGACCGCCCGCCCAGGCAGGCGACAGGAGGTTTCGGGGACCCGGGGGTGGCGGAGTGGTGGCCGACCTCGCAGCCCAGGGCGGGCGGCACCCTCCAGGCCCGTGGGCGATTGGCGCCCCGCCCCCGATCCCGCTCGACGCTCACAGGGACTGGGCCCCGGAGGCTTCAGGGCCCGGTGGCCCGCGTTCCCCTGGGCACCCCCCCCCACCCTGCCCGCACACGCGGAGCTGGCCGCAGCCCAGCCGTGGCCGGGCCGGCCGGCCCTCCTGCCCGGCAGCAGCTGGCCCGAGGCCGCTGGGAGCCACCGTTGAGTCGGCACGGCCCCTCAGCCCCAGCAAGGCCACCCTTGCCCCCACGCCGCCCGCCCAGCACAGGACCCCGCGCCCTGGTGGCCGACAGGCCCGGGGAAGCGGCCCGGGCCCCCGCCTCCGGCCCCGGCCGTGGCGGAACGGCGGAGGGTGGGGCTTTTAACGGAGGGAGCTGTGGAGAGACACACGGGCGGACCGGTGGCGGCGGCGCCGGGGCTGGGCGCAGGTGGGGGCGGCCGGGTGCAGGCCGAGGGGCTGGCTCGCGGGCCGCACGGCCGGCACCCGGGCCCGCGGCGGAGTCTGGGTCCGGGCCAGCCACCCCCGGAGCGTCGGGGGTGCCGCTGCCTTCCAGGGCCGCCTTCTGGCCGCATGGAGCGCCCCCTCTGGCGGGCTCTGGTGGGAGGGGCCGGAGGAGGTGGGGCCTGCAGCGGTGCCCGGCGGGGGCCGGAGCTGGTGGCCACCGCCGCGGGCGACTAAAGGAGAAGGCGGGGCCGCAGCGGGAGGCAAAAAGCCTACAGCACCCGGTATTCCCAGGCGGTCTCCCATCCAAGTACTAACCAGGCCCGACCCTGCTTAGCTTCCGAGATCAGACGAGATCGGGCGCGTTCAGGGTGGTATGGCCGTAGACGGGGGCGTAGGCCGCGGGCTGCCACTTGAGGCCCAGCTTCGCTGGCGCTTGCGCCTTACCGCCAGCCCGGCGGCCGGCCCTCTCCGTCAGGGCCCGACCGCCCGCCCAGGCAGGCGACAGGAGGTTTCGGGGACCCGGGGGTGGCGGAGTGGTGGCCGACCTCGCAGCCCAGGGCGGGCGGCACCCTCCAGGCCCGTGGGCGATTGGCGCCCCGCCCCCGATCCCGCTCGACGCTCACAGGGACTGGGCCCCGGAGGCTTCAGGGCCCGGGGGCCCGCGGTCCCCTGGGCACCCCCCCCCCACCCTGCCCGCACACGCGGAGCTGGCCGCAGCCCAGCCGTGGCCGGGCCGGCCGGCCCTCCTGCCCGGCAGCAGCTGGCCCGAGGCCGCTGGGAGCCACCGTTGAGTCGGCACGGCCCCTCAGCCCCAGCAAGGCCACCCTTGCCCCCACGCCGCCCGCCCAGCACAGGACCCCGCGCCCTGGTGGCCGACAGGCCCGGGGAAGCGGCCCGGGCCCCCGCCTCCGGCCCCGGCCGTGGCGGAACGGCGGAGGGTGGGGCTTTTAACGGAGGGAGCTGTGGAGAGACACACGGGCGGACCGGTGGCGGCGGCGCCGGGGCTGGGCGCAGGTGGGGGCGGCCGGGTGCAGGCCGAGGGGCTGGCTCGCGGGCCGCACGGCCGGCACCCGGGCCCGCGGCGGAGTCTGGGTCCGGGCCAGCCACCCCCGGAGCGTCGGGGGTGCCGCTGCCTTCCAGGGCCGCCTTCTGGCCGCATGGAGCGCCCCCTCTGGCGGGCTCTGGTGGGAGGGGCCGGAGGAGGTGGGGCCTGCAGCGGTGCCCGGCGGGGGCCGGAGCTGGTGGCCACCGCCGCGGGCGACTAAAGGAGAAGGCGGGGCCGCAGCGGGAGGCAAAAAGCCTACAGCACCCGGTATTCCCAGGCGGTCTCCCATCCAAGTACTAACCAGGCCCGACCCTGCTTAGCTTCCGAGATCAGACGAGATCGGGCGCGTTCAGGGTGGTATGGCCGTAGACGGGGGCGTAGGCCGCGGGCTGCCACTTGAGGCCCAGCTTCGCTGGCGCTTGCGCCTTACCGCCAGCCCGGCGGCCGGCCCTCTCCGTCAGGGCCCGACCGCCCGCCTAGGCAGGCGACAGGAGGTTTCGGGGACCCGGGGGTGGCGGAGTGGTGGCCGACCTCGCAGCCCAGGGCGGGCGGCACCCTCCAGGCCCGTGGGCGATTGGCGCCCCGCCCCCGATCCCGCTCGACGCTCACAGGGACTGGGCCCCGGAGGCTTCAGGGCCCGGGGGCCCGCGGTCCCCTGGGCACCCCCCCCCCCACCCTGCCCGCACACGCGGAGCTGGCCGCAGCCCAGCCGTGGCCGGGCCGGCCGGCCCTCCTGCCCGGCAGCAGCTGGCCCGAGGCCGCTGGGAGCCACCGTTGAGTCGGCACGGCCCCTCAGCCCCAGCAAGGCCACCCTTGCCCCCACGCCGCCCGCCCAGCACAGGACCCCGCGCCCTGGTGGCCGACAGGCCCGGGGAAGCGGCCCGGGCCCCCGCCTCCGGCCCCGGCCGTGGCGGAACGGCGGAGGGTGGGGCTTTTAACGGAGGGAGCTGTGGAGAGACACACGGGCGGACCGGTGGCGGCGGCGCCGGGGCTGGGCGCAGGTGGGGGCGGCCGGGTGCAGGCCGAGGGGCTGGCTCGCGGGCCGCACGGCCGGCACCCGGGCCCGCGGCGGAGTCTGGGTCCGGGCCAGCCACCCCCGGAGCGTCGGGGGTGCCGCTGCCTTCCAGGGCCGCCTTCTGGCCGCATGGAGCGCCCCCTCTGGCGGGCTCTGGTGGGAGGGGCCGGAGGAGGTGGGGCCTGCAGCGATGCCCGGCGGGGGCCGGAGCTGGTGGCCACCGCCGCGGGCGACTAAAGGAGAAGGCGGGGCCGCAGCGGGAGGCAAAAAGCCTACAGCACCCGGTATTCCCAGGCGGTCTCCCATCCAAGTACTAACCAGGCCCGACCCTGCTTAGCTTCCGAGATCAGACGAGATCGGGCGCGTTCAGGGTGGTATGGCCGTAGACGGGGGCGTAGGCCGCTGGCTGCCACTTGAGGCCCAGCTTCGCTGGCGCTTGCGCCTTACCGCCAGCCCGGCGGCCGGCCCTCTCCGTCAGGGCCCGACCGCCCGCCCAGGCAGGCGACAGGAGGTTTCGGGGACCCGGGGGTGGCGGAGTGGTGGCCGACCTCGCAGCCCAGGGCGGGCGGCACCCTCCAGGCCCGTGGGCGATTGGCGCCCCGCCCCCGATCCCGCTCGACGCTCACAGGGACTGGGCCCCGGAGGCTTCAGGGCCCGGGGGCCCGCGGTCCCCTGGGCACCCCCCCCCCACCCTGCCCGCACACGCGGAGCTGGCCGCAGCCCAGCCGTGGCCGGGCCGGCCGGCCCTCCTGCCCGGCAGCAGCTGGCCCGAGGCCGCTGGGAGCCACCGTTGAGTCGGCACGGCCCCTCAGCCCCAGCAAGGCCACCCTTGCCCCCACGCCGCCCGCCCAGCACAGGACCCCGCGCCCTGGTGGCCGACAGGCCCGGGGAAGGGGCCCGGGCCCCCGCCTCCGGCCCCGGCCGTGGCGGAACGGCGGAGGGTGGGGCTTTTAACGGAGGGAGCTGTGGAGAGACACACGGGCGGACCGGTGGCGGCGGCGCCGGGGCTGGGCGCAGGTGGGGGCGGCCGGGTGCAGGCCGAGGGGCTGGCTCGCGGGCCGCACGGCCGGCACCCGGGCCCGCGGCGGAGTCTGGGTCCGGGCCAGCCACCCCCGGAGCGTCGGGGGTGCCGCTGCCTTCCAGGGCCGCCTTCTGGCCGCATGGAGCGCCCCCTCTGGCGGGCTCTGGTGGGAGGGGCCGGAGGAGGTGGGGCCTGCAGCGGTGCCCGGCGGGGGCCGGAGCTGGTGGCCACCGCCGCGGGCGACTAAAGGAGAAGGCGGGGCCGCAGCGGGAGGCAAAAAGCCTACAGCACCCGGTATTCCCAGGCGGTCTCCCATCCAAGTACTAACCAGGCCCGACCCTGCTTAGCTTCCGAGATCAGACGAGATCGGGCGCGTTCAGGGTGGTATGGCCGTAGACGGGGACGTAGGCCGCGGGCTGCCACTTGAGGCCCAGCTTCGCTGGCGCTTGCGCCTTACCGCCAGCCCGGCGGCCGGCCCTCTCCGTCAGGGCCCGACCGCCCGCCCAGGCAGGCGACAGGAGGTTTCGGGGACCCGGGGGTGGCGGAGTGGTGGCCGACCTCGCAGCCCAGGGCGGGCGGCACCCTCCAGGCCCGTGGGCGATTGGCGCCCCGCCCCCGATCCCGCTCGACGCTCACAGGGACTGGGCCCCGGAGGCTTCAGGGCCCGGGGGCCCGCGGTCCCCTGGGCACCCCCCCCCCCACCCTGCCCGCACACGCGGAGCTGGCCGCAGCCCAGCCGTGGCCGGGCCGGCCGGCCCTCCTGCCCGGCAGCAGCTGGCCCGAGGCCGCTGGGAGCCACCGTTGAGTCGGCACGGCCCCTCAGCCCCAGCAAGGCCACCCTTGCCCCCACGCCGCCCGCCCAGCACAGGACCCCGCGCCCTGGTGGCCGACAGGCCCGGGGAAGCGGCCCGGGCCCCCGCCTCCGGCCCCGGCCGTGGCGGAACGGCGGAGGGTGGGGCTTTTAACGGAGGGAGCTGTGGAGAGACACACGGGCGGACCGGTGGCGGCGGCGCCGGGGCTGGGCGCAGGTGGGGGCGGCCGGGTGCAGGCCGAGGGGCTGGCTCGCGGGCCGCACGGCCGGCACCCGGGCCCGCGGCGGAGTCTGGGTCCGGGCCAGCCACCCCCGGAGCGTCGGGGGTACCCCTGCCTTCCAGGGCCGCCTTCTGGCCGCATGGAGCGCCCCCTCTGGCGGGCTCTGGTGGGAGGGGCCGGAGGAGGTGGGGCCTGCAGCGGTGCCCGGCGGGGGCCGGAGCTGGTGGCCACCGCCGCGGGCGACTAAAGGAGAAGGCGGGGCCGCAGCGGGAGGCAAAAAGCCTACAGCACCCGGTATTCCCAGGCGGTCTCCCATCCAAGTACTAACCAGGCCCGACCCTGCTTAGCTTCCGAGATCAGACGAGATCGGGCGCGTTCAGGGTGGTATGGCCGTAGACGGGGGCGTAGGCCGCGGGCTGCCACTTGAGGCCCAGCTTCGCTGGCGCTTGCGCCTTACCGCCAGCCCGGCGGCCGGCCCTCTCCGTCAGGGCCCGACCGCCCGCCCAGGCAGGCGACAGGAGGTTTCGGGGACCCGGGGGTGGCGGAGTGGTGGCCGACCTCGCAGCCCAGGGCGGGCGGCACCCTCCAGGCCCGTGGGCGATTGGCGCCCCGCCCCCGATCCCGCTCGACGCTCACAGGGACTGGGCCCCGGAGGCTTCAGGGCCCGGGGGCCCGCGTTCCCCTGGGCACCCCCCCCCCACCCTGCCCGCACACGCGGAGCTGGCCGCAGCCCAGCCGTGGCCGGGCCGGCCGGCCCTCCTGCCCGGCAGCAGCTGGCCCGAGGCCACTGGGAGCCACCGTTGAGTCGGCACGGCCCCTCAGCCCCAGCAAGGCCACCCTTGCCCCCACGCCGCCCGCCCAGCACAGGACCCCGCGCCCTGGTGGCCGACAGGCCCGGGGAAGCGGCCCGGGCCCCCGCCTCCGGCCCCGGCCGTGGCGGAACGGCGGAGGGTGGGGCTTTTAACGGAGGGAGCTGTGGAGAGACACACGGGCGGACCGGTGGCGGCGGCGCCGGGGCTGGGCGCAGGTGGGGGCGGCCGGGTGCAGGCCGAGGGGCTGGCTCGCGGGCCGCACGGCCGGCACCCGGGCCCGCGGCGGAGTCTGGGTCCGGGCCAGCCACCCCCGGAGCGTCGGGGGTGCCGCTGCCTTCCAGGGCCGCCTTCTGGCCGCATGGAGCGCCCCCTCTGGCGGGCTCTGGTGGGAGGGGCCGGAGGAGGTGGGGCCTGCAGCGGTGCCCGGCGGGGGCCGGAGCTGGTGGCCACCGCCGCGGGCGACTAAAGGAGAAGGCGGGGCCGCAGCGGGAGGCAAAAAGCCTACAGCACCCGGTATTCCCAGGCGGTCTCCCATCCAAGTACTAACCAGGCCCGACCCTGCTTAGCTTCCGAGATCAGACGAGATCGGGCGCGTTCAGGGTGGTATGGCCGTAGACGGGGGCGTAGGCCGCGGGCTGCCACTTGAGGCCCAGCTTCGCTGGCGCTTGCGCCTTACCGCCAGCCCGGCGGCCGGCCCTCTCCGTCAGGGCCCGACCGCCCGCCCAGGCAGGCGACAGGAGGTTTCGGGGACCCGGGGGTGGCGGAGTGGTGGCCGACCTCGCAGCCCAGGGCGGGCGGCACCCTCCAGGCCCGTGGGCGATTGGCGCCCCGCCCCCGATCCCGCTCGACGCTCACAGGGACTGGGCCCCGGAGGCTTCAGGGCCCGGGGGCCCGCGGTCCCCTGGGCACCCCCCCCCCACCCTGCCCGCACACGCGGAGCTGGCCGCAGCCCAGCCGTGGCCGGGCCGGCCGGCCCTCCTGCCCGGCAGCAGCTGGCCCGAGGCCGCTGGGAGCCACCGTTGAGTCGGCACGGCCCCTCAGCCCCAGCAAGGCCACCCTTGCCCCCACGCCGCCCGCCCAGCACAGGACCCCGCGCCCTGGTGGCCGACAGGCCCGGGGAAGCGGCCCGGGCCCCCGCCTCCGGCCCCGGCCGTGGCGGAACGGCGGAGGGTGGGGCTTTTAACGGAGGGAGCTGTGGAGAGACACACGGGCGGACCGGTGGCGGCGGCGCCGGGGCTGGGCGCAGGTGGGGGCGGCCGGGTGCAGGCCGAGGGGCTGGCTCGCGGGCCGCACGGCCGGCACCCGGGCCCGCGGCGGAGTCTGGGTCCGGGCCAGCCACCCCCGGAGCGTCGGGGGTGCCGCTGCCTTCCAGGGCCGCCTTCTGGCCGCATGGAGCGCCCCCTCTGGCGGGCTCTGGTGGGAGGGGCCGGAGGAGGTGGGGCCTGCAGTGGTGCCCGGCGGGGGCCGGAGCTGGTGGCCACCGCCGCGGGCGACTAAAGGAGAAGGCGGGGCCGCAGCGGGAGGCAAAAAGCCTACAGCACCCGGTATTCCCAGGCGGTCTCCCATCCAAGTACTAACCAGGCCCGACCCTGCTTAGCTTCCGAGATCAGACGAGATCGGGCGCGTTCAGGGTGGTATGGCCGTAGACGGGGGCGTAGGCCGCTGGCTGCCACTTGAGGCCCAGCTTCGCTGGCGCTTGCGCCTTACCGCCAGCCCGGCGGCCGGCCCTCTCCGTCAGGGCCCGACCGCCCGCCCAGGCAGGCGACAGGAGGTTTCGGGGACCCGGGGGTGGCGGAGTGGTGGCCGACCTCGCAGCCCAGGGCGGGCGGCACCCTCCAGGCCCGTGGGCGATTGGCGCCCCGCCCCCGATCCCGCTCGACGCTCACAGGGACTGGGCCCCGGAGGCTTCAGGACCCGGGGGCCCGCGGTCCCCTGGGCACCCCCCCCCCCCACCCTGCCCGCACACGCGGAGCTGGCCGCAGCCCAGCCGTGGCCGGGCCGGCCGGCCCTCCTGCCCGGCAGCAGCTGGCCCGAGGCCGCTGGGAGCCACCGTTGAGTCGGCACGGCCCCTCAGCCCCAGCAAGGCCACCCTTGCCCCCACGCCGCCCGCCCAGCACAGGACCCCGCGCCCTGGTGGCCGACAGGCCCGGGGAAGCGGCCCGGGCCCCCGCCTCCGGCCCCGGCCGTGGCGGAACGGCGGAGGGTGGGGCTTTTAACGGAGGGAGCTGTGGAGAGACACACGGGCGGACCGGTGGCGGCGGCGCCGGGGCTGGGCGCAGGTGGGGGCGGCCGGGTGCAGGCCGAGGGGCTGGCTCGCGGGCCGCACGGCCGGCACCCGGGCCCGCGGCGGAGTCTGGGTCCGGGCCAGCCACCCCCGGAGCGTCGGGGGTGCCGCTGCCTTCCAGGGCCGCCTTCTGGCCGCATGGAGCGCCCCCTCTGGCGGGCTCTGGTGGGAGGGGCCGGAGGAGGTGGGGCCTGCAGCGGTGCCCGGCGGGGGCCGGAGCTGGTGGCCACCGCCGCGGGCGACTAAAGGAGAAGGCGGGGCCGCAGCGGGAGGCAAAAAGCCTACAGCACCCGGTATTCCCAGGCGGTCTCCCATCCAAGTACTAACCAGGCCCGACCCTGCTTAGCTTCCGAGATCAGACGAGATCGGGCGCGTTCAGGGTGGTATGGCCGTAGACGGGGGCGTAGGCCGCGGGCTGCCACTTGAGGCCCAGCTTCGCTGGCGCTTGCGCCTTACCGCCAGCCCGGCGGCCGGCCCTCTCCGTCAGGGCCCGACCGCCCGCCCAGGCAGGCGACAGGAGGTTTCGGGGACCCGGGGGTGGCGGAGTGGTGGCCGACCTCGCAGCCCAGGGCGGGCGGCACCCTCCAGGCCCGTGGGCGATTGGCGCCCCGCCCCCGATCCCGCTCGACGCTCACAGGGACTGGGCCCCGGAGGCTTCAGGGCCCGGGGGCCCGCGTTCCCCTGGGCACCCCCCCCCACCCTGCCCGCACACGCGGAGCTGGCCGCAGCCCAGCCGTGGCCGGGCCGGCCGGCCTTCCTGCCCGGCAGCAGCTGGCCAGAGGCCACTGGGAGCCACCGTTGAGTCGGCACGGCCCCTCAGCCCCAGCAAGGCCACCCTTGCCCCCACGCCGCCCGCCCAGCACAGGACCCCGCGCCCTGGTGGCCGACAGGCCCGGGGAAGCGGCCCGGGCCCCCGCCTCCGGCCCCGGCCGTGGCGGAACGGCGGAGGGTGGGGCTTTTAACGGAGGGAGCTGTGGAGAGACACACGGGCGGACCGGTGGCGGCGGCGCCGGGGCTGGGCGCAGGTGGGGGCGGCCGGGTGCAGGCCGAGGGGCTGGCTCGCGGGCCGCACGGCCGGCACCCGGGCCCGCGGCGGAGTCTGGGTCCGGGCCAGCCACCCCCGGAGCGTCGGGGGTGCCGCTGCCTTCCAGGGCCGCCTTCTGGCCGCATGGAGCGCCCCCTCTGGCGGGCTCTGGTGGGAGGGGCCGGAGGAGGTGGGGCCTGCAGCGGTGCCCGGCGGGGGCCGGAGCTGGTGGCCACCGCCGCGGGCGACTAAAGGAGAAGGCGGGGCCGCAGCGGGAGGCAAAATGCCTACAGCACCCGGTATTCCCAGGCGGTCTCCCATCCAAGTACTAACCAGGCCCGACCCTGCTTAGCTTCCGAGATCAGACGAGATCGGGCGCGTTCAGGGTGGTATGGCCGTAGACGGGGGCGTAGGCCGCGGGCTGCCACTTGAGGCCCAGCTTCGCTGGCGCTTGCGCCTTACCGCCAGCCCGGCGGCCGGCCCTCTCCGTCAGGGCCCGACCGCCCGCCCAGGCAGGCGACAGGAGGTTTCGGGGACCCGGGGGTGGCGGAGTGGTGGCCGACCTCGCAGCCCAGGGCGGGCGGCACCCTCCAGGCCCGTGGGCGATTGGCGCCCCGCCCCCGATCCCGCTCGACGCTCACAAGGACTGGGCCCCGGAGGCTTCAGGGCCCGGGGGCCCGCGGTCCCCTGGGCACCCCCCCCCCACCCTGCCCGCACACGCGGAGCTGGCCGCAGCCCAGCCGTGGCCGGGCCGGCCGGCCCTCCTGCCCGGCAGCAGCTGGCCCGAGGCCGCTGGGAGCCACCGTTGAGTCGGCACGGCCCCTCAGCCCCAGCAAGGCCACCCTTGCCCCCACGCCGCCCGCCCAGCACAGGACCCCGCGCCCTGGTGGCCGACAGGCCCGGGGAAGCGGCCCGGGCCCCCGCCTCCGGCCCCGGCCGTGGCGGAACGGCGGAGGGTGGGGCTTTTAACGGAGGGAGCTGTGGAGAGACACACGGGCGGACCGGTGGCGGCGGCGCCGGGGCTGGGCGCAGGTGGGGGCGGCCGGGTGCAGGCCGAGGGGCTGGCTCGCGGGCCGCACGGCCGGCACCCGGGCCCGCGGCGGAGTCTGGGTCCGGACCAGCCACCCCCGGAGCGTCGGGGGTGCCGCTGCCTTCCAGGGCCGCCTTCTGGCCGCATGGAGCGCCCCCTCTGGCGGGCTCTGGTGGGAGGGGCCGGAGGAGGTGGGGCCTGCAGCGGTGCCCGGCGGGGGCCGGAGCTGGTGGCCACCGCCGCGGGCGACTAAAGGAGAAGGCGGGGCCGCAGCGGGAGGCAAAAAGCCTACAGCACCCGGTATTCCCAGGCGGTCTCCCATCCAAGTACTAACCAGGCCCGACCCTGCTTAGCTTCCGAGATCAGACGAGATCGGGCGCGTTCAGGGTGGTATGGCCGTAGATGGGGACGTAGGCCGCGGGCTGCCACTTGAGGCCCAGCTTCGCTGGCGCTTGCGCCTTACCGCCAGCCCGGCGGCCGGCCCTCTCCGTCAGGGCCCGACCGCCCGCCCAGGCAGGCGACAGGAGGTTTCGGGGACCCGGGGGTGGCGGAGTGGTGGCCGACCTCGCAGCCCAGGGCGGGCGGCACCCTCCAGGCACGTGGGCGATTGGCGCCCCGCCCCCGATCCCGCTCGACGCTCACAGGGACTGGGCCCCAGAGGCTTCAGGGCCCGGGGGCCCGCGTTCCCCTGGGCACCCCCCCCCCACCCTGCCCGCACACGCGGAGCTGGCCGCAGCCCAGCCGTGGCCGGGCCGGCCGGCCCTCCTGCCCGGCAGCAGCTGGCCCGAGGCCACTGGGAGCCACCGTTGAGTCGGCACGGCCCCTCAGCCCCAGCAAGGCCACCCTTGCCCCCACGCCGCCCGCCCAGCACAGGACCCCGCGCCCTGGTGGCCGACAGGCCCGGGGAAGCGGCCCGGGCCCCCGCCTCCGGCCCCGGCCGTGGCGGAACGGCGGAGGGTGGGGCTTTTAACGGAGGGAGCTGTGGAGAGACACACGGGCGGACCGGTGGCGGCGGCGCCGGGGCTGGGCGCAGGTGGGGGCGGCCGGGTGCAGGCCGAGGGGCTGGCTCGCGGGCCGCACGGCCGGCACCCGGGCCCGCGGCGGAGTCTGGGTCCGGGCCAGCCACCCCCGGAGCGTCGGGGGTGCCGCTGCCTTCCAGGGCCGCCTTCTGGCCGCATGGAGCGCCCCCTCTGGCGGGCTCTGGTGGGAGGGGCCGGAGGAGGTGGGGCCTGCAGCGGTGCCCGGCGGGGGCCGGAGCTGGTGGCCACCGCCGCGGGCGACTAAAGGAGAAGGCGGGGCCGCAGCGGGAGGCAAAAAGCCTACAGCACCCGGTATTCCCAGGCGGTCTCCCATCCAAGTACTAACCAGGCCCGACCCTGCTTAGCTTCCGAGATCAGACGAGATCGGGCGCGTTCAGGGTGGTATGGCCGTAGACGGGGGCGTAGGCCGCGGGCTGCCACTTGAGGCCCAGCTTCGCTGGCGCTTGCGCCTTACCGCCAGCCCGGCGGCCGGCCCTCTCCGTCAGGGCCCGACCGCCCGCCCAGGCAGGCGACAGGAGGTTTCGGGGACCCGGGGGTGGCGGAGTGGTGGCCGACCTCGCAGCCCAGGGCGGGCGGCACCCTCCAGGCCCGTGGGCGATTGGCGCCCCGCCCCCGATCCCGCTCGACGCTCACAGGGACTGGGCCCCGGAGGCTTCAGGGCCCGGGGGCCCGCGTTCCCCTGGGCACCCCCCCCCACCCTGCCCGCACACGCGGAGCTGGCCGCAGCCCAGCCGTGGCCGGGCCGGCCGGCCTTCCTGCCCGGCAGCAGCTGGCCAGAGGCCACTGGGAGCCACCGTTGAGTCGGCACGGCCCCTCAGCCCCAGCAAGGCCACCCTTGCCCCCACGCCGCCCGCCCAGCACAGGACCCCGCGCCCTGGTGGCCGACAGGCCCGGGGAAGCGGCCCGGGCCCCCGCCTCCGGCCCCGGCCGTGGCGGAACGGCGGAGGGTGGGGCTTTTAACGGAGGGAGCTGTGGAGAGACACACGGGCGGACCGGTGGCGGCGGCGCCGGGGCTGGGCGCAGGTGGGGGCGGCCGGGTGCAGGCCGAGGGGCTGGCTCGCGGGCCGCACGGCCGGCACCCGGGCCCGCGGCGGAGTCTGGGTCCGGGCCAGCCACCCCCGGAGCGTCGGGGGTGCCGCTGCCTTCCAGGGCCGCCTTCTGGCCGCATGGAGCGCCCCCTCTGGCGGGCTCTGGTGGGAGGGGCCGGAGGAGGTGGGGCCTGCAGCGGTGCCCGGCGGGGGCCGGAGCTGGTGGCCACCGCCGCGGGCGACTAAAGGAGAAGGCGGGGCCGCAGCGGGAGGCAAAATGCCTACAGCACCCGGTATTCCCAGGCGGTCTCCCATCCAAGTACTAACCAGGCCCGACCCTGCTTAGCTTCCGAGATCAGACGAGATCGGGCGCGTTCAGGGTGGTATGGCCGTAGACGGGGGCGTAGGCCGCGGGCTGCCACTTGAGGCCCAGCTTCGCTGGCGCTTGCGCCTTACCGCCAGCCCGGCGGCCGGCCCTCTCCGTCAGGGCCCGACCGCCCGCCCAGGCAGGCGACAGGAGGTTTCGGGGACCCGGGGGTGGCGGAGTGGTGGCCGACCTCGCAGCCCAGGGCGGGCGGCACCCTCCAGGCCCGTGGGCGATTGGCGCCCCGCCCCCGATCCCGCTCGACGCTCACAAGGACTGGGCCCCGGAGGCTTCAGGGCCCGGGGGCCCGCGGTCCCCTGGGCACCCCCCCCCCACCCTGCCCGCACACGCGGAGCTGGCCGCAGCCCAGCCGTGGCCGGGCCGGCCGGCCCTCCTGCCCGGCAGCAGCTGGCCCGAGGCCGCTGGGAGCCACCGTTGAGTCGGCACGGCCCCTCAGCCCCAGCAAGGCCACCCTTGCCCCCACGCCGCCCGCCCAGCACAGGACCCCGCGCCCTGGTGGCCGACAGGCCCGGGGAAGCGGCCCGGGCCCCCGCCTCCGGCCCCGGCCGTGGCGGAACGGCGGAGGGTGGGGCTTTTAACGGAGGGAGCTGTGGAGAGACACACGGGCGGACCGGTGGCGGCGGCGCCGGGGCTGGGCGCAGGTGGGGGCGGCCGGGTGCAGGCCGAGGGGCTGGCTCGCGGGCCGCACGGCCGGCACCCGGGCCCGCGGCGGAGTCTGGGTCCGGACCAGCCACCCCCGGAGCGTCGGGGGTGCCGCTGCCTTCCAGGGCCGCCTTCTGGCCGCATGGAGCGCCCCCTCTGGCGGGCTCTGGTGGGAGGGGCCGGAGGAGGTGGGGCCTGCAGCGGTGCCCGGCGGGGGCCGGAGCTGGTGGCCACCGCCGCGGGCGACTAAAGGAGAAGGCGGGGCCGCAGCGGGAGGCAAAAAGCCTACAGCACCCGGTATTCCCAGGCGGTCTCCCATCCAAGTACTAACCAGGCCCGACCCTGCTTAGCTTCCGAGATCAGACGAGATCGGGCGCGTTCAGGGTGGTATGGCCGTAGATGGGGACGTAGGCCGCGGGCTGCCACTTGAGGCCCAGCTTCGCTGGCGCTTGCGCCTTACCGCCAGCCCGGCGGCCGGCCCTCTCCGTCAGGGCCCGACCGCCCGCCCAGGCAGGCGACAGGAGGTTTCGGGGACCCGGGGGTGGCGGAGTGGTGGCCGACCTCGCAGCCCAGGGCGGGCGGCACCCTCCAGGCACGTGGGCGATTGGCGCCCCGCCCCCGATCCCGCTCGACGCTCACAGGGACTGGGCCCCAGAGGCTTCAGGGCCCGGGGGCCCGCGTTCCCCTGGGCACCCCCCCCCCACCCTGCCCGCACACGCGGAGCTGGCCGCAGCCCAGCCGTGGCCGGGCCGGCCGGCCCTCCTGCCCGGCAGCAGCTGGCCCGAGGCCACTGGGAGCCACCGTTGAGTCGGCACGGCCCCTCAGCCCCAGCAAGGCCACCCTTGCCCCCACGCCGCCCGCCCAGCACAGGACCCCGCGCCCTGGTGGCCGACAGGCCCGGGGAAGCGGCCCGGGCCCCCGCCTCCGGCCCCGGCCGTGGCGGAACGGCGGAGGGTGGGGCTTTTAACGGAGGGAGCTGTGGAGAGACACACGGGCGGACCGGTGGCGGCGGCGCCGGGGCTGGGCGCAGGTGGGGGCGGCCGGGTGCAGGCCGAGGGGCTGGCTCGCGGGCCGCACGGCCGGCACCCGGGCCCGCGGCGGAGTCTGGGTCCGGGCCAGCCACCCCCGGAGCGTCGGGGGTGCCGCTGCCTTCCAGGGCCGCCTTCTGGCCGCATGGAGCGCCCCCTCTGGCGGGCTCTGGTGGGAGGGGCCGGAGGAGGTGGGGCCTGCAGCGGTGCCCGGCGGGGGCCGGAGCTGGTGGCCACCGCCGCGGGCGACTAAAGGAGAAGGCGGGGCCGCAGCGGGAGGCAAAAAGCCTACAGCACCCGGTATTCCCAGGCGGTCTCCCATCCAAGTACTAACCAGGCCCGACCCTGCTTAGCTTCCGAGATCAGACGAGATCGGGCGCGTTCAGGGTGGTATGGCCGTAGACGGGGGCGTAGGCCGCGGGCTGCCACTTGAGGCCCAGCTTCGCTGGCGCTTGCGCCTTACCGCCAGCCCGGCGGCCGGCCCTCTCCGTCAGGGCCCGACCGCCCGCCCAGGCAGGCGACAGGAGGTTTCGGGGACCCGGGGGTGGCGGAGTGGTGGCCGACCTCGCAGCCCAGGGCGGGCGGCACCCTCCAGGCCCGTGGGCGATTGGCGCCCCGCCCCCGATCCCGCTCGACGCTCACAGGGACTGGGCCCCAGAGGCTTCAGGGCCCGGGGGCCCGCGTTCCCCTGGGCACCCCCCCCCCACCCTGCCCGCACACGCGGAGCTGGCCGCAGCCCAGCCGTGGCCGGGCCGGCCGGCCCTCCTGCCCGGCAGCAGCTGGCCCGAGGCCACTGGGAGCCACCGTTGAGTCGGCACGGCCCCTCAGCCCCAGCAAGGCCACCCTTGCCCCCACGCCGCCCGCCCAGCACAGGACCCCGCGCCCTGGTGGCCGACAGGCCCGGGGAAGCGGCCCGGGCCCCCGCCTCCGGCCCCGGCCGTGGCGGAACGGCGGAGGGTGGGGCTTTTAACGGAGGGAGCTGTGGAGAGACACACGGGCGGACCGGTGGCGGCGGCGCCGGGGCTGGGCGCAGGTGGGGGCGGCCGGGTGCAGGCCGAGGGGCTGGCTCGCGGGCCGCACGGCCGGCACCCGGGCCCGCGGCGGAGTCTGGGTCCGGGCCAGCCACCCCCGGAGCGTCGGGGGTGCCGCTGCCTTCCAGGGCCGCCTTCTGGCCGCATGGAGCGCCCCCTCTGGCGGGCTCTGGTGGGAGGGGCCGGAGGAGGTGGGGCCTGCAGCGGTGCCCGGCGGGGGCCGGAGCTGGTGGCCACCGCCGCGGGCGACTAAAGGAGAAGGCGGGGCCGCAGCGGGAGGCAAAAAGCCTACAGCACCCGGTATTCCCAGGCGGTCTCCCATCCAAGTACTAACCAGGCCCGACCCTGCTTAGCTTCCGAGATCAGACGAGATCGGGCGCGTTCAGGGTGGTATGGCCGTAGACGGGGGCGTAGGCCGCGGGCTGCCACTTGAGGCCCAGCTTCGCTGGCGCTTGCGCCTTACCGCCAGCCCGGCGGCCGGCCCTCTCCGTCAGGGCCCGACCGCCCGCCCAGGCAGGCGACAGGAGGTTTCGGGGACCCGGGGGTGGCGGAGTGGTGGCCGACCTCGCAGCCCAGGGCGGGCGGCACCCTCCAGGCCCGTGGGCGATTGGCGCCCCGCCCCCGATCCCGCTCGACGCTCACAGGGACTGGGCCCCGGAGGCTTCAGGGCCCGGGGGCCCGCGTTCCCCTGGGCACCCCCCCCCACCCTGCCCGCACACGCGGAGCTGGCCGCAGCCCAGCCGTGGCCGGGCCGGCCGGCCTTCCTGCCCGGCAGCAGCTGGCCAGAGGCCACTGGGAGCCACCGTTGAGTCGGCACGGCCCCTCAGCCCCAGCAAGGCCACCCTTGCCCCCACGCCGCCCGCCCAGCACAGGACCCCGCGCCCTGGTGGCCGACAGGCCCGGGGAAGCGGCCCGGGCCCCCGCCTCCGGCCCCGGCCGTGGCGGAACGGCGGAGGGTGGGGCTTTTAACGGAGGGAGCTGTGGAGAGACACACGGGCGGACCGGTGGCGGCGGCGCCGGGGCTGGGCGCAGGTGGGGGCGGCCGGGTGCAGGCCGAGGGGCTGGCTCGCGGGCCGCACGGCCGGCACCCGGGCCCGCGGCGGAGTCTGGGTCCGGGCCAGCCACCCCCGGAGCGTCGGGGGTGCCGCTGCCTTCCAGGGCCGCCTTCTGGCCGCATGGAGCGCCCCCTCTGGCGGGCTCTGGTGGGAGGGGCCGGAGGAGGTGGGGCCTGCAGCGGTGCCCGGCGGGGGCCGGAGCTGGTGGCCACCGCCGCGGGCGACTAAAGGAGAAGGCGGGGCCGCAGCGGGAGGCAAAATGCCTACAGCACCCGGTATTCCCAGGCGGTCTCCCATCCAAGTACTAACCAGGCCCGACCCTGCTTAGCTTCCGAGATCAGACGAGATCGGGCGCGTTCAGGGTGGTATGGCCGTAGACGGGGGCGTAGGCCGCGGGCTGCCACTTGAGGCCCAGCTTCGCTGGCGCTTGCGCCTTACCGCCAGCCCGGCGGCCGGCCCTCTCCGTCAGGGCCCGACCGCCCGCCCAGGCAGGCGACAGGAGGTTTCGGGGACCCGGGGGTGGCGGAGTGGTGGCCGACCTCGCAGCCCAGGGCGGGCGGCACCCTCCAGGCCCGTGGGCGATTGGCGCCCCGCCCCCGATCCCGCTCGACGCTCACAAGGACTGGGCCCCGGAGGCTTCAGGGCCCGGGGGCCCGCGGTCCCCTGGGCACCCCCCCCCCACCCTGCCCGCACACGCGGAGCTGGCCGCAGCCCAGCCGTGGCCGGGCCGGCCGGCCCTCCTGCCCGGCAGCAGCTGGCCCGAGGCCGCTGGGAGCCACCGTTGAGTCGGCACGGCCCCTCAGCCCCAGCAAGGCCACCCTTGCCCCCACGCCGCCCGCCCAGCACAGGACCCCGCGCCCTGGTGGCCGACAGGCCCGGGGAAGCGGCCCGGGCCCCCGCCTCCGGCCCCGGCCGTGGCGGAACGGCGGAGGGTGGGGCTTTTAACGGAGGGAGCTGTGGAGAGACACACGGGCGGACCGGTGGCGGCGGCGCCGGGGCTGGGCGCAGGTGGGGGCGGCCGGGTGCAGGCCGAGGGGCTGGCTCGCGGGCCGCACGGCCGGCACCCGGGCCCGCGGCGGAGTCTGGGTCCGGACCAGCCACCCCCGGAGCGTCGGGGGTGCCGCTGCCTTCCAGGGCCGCCTTCTGGCCGCATGGAGCGCCCCCTCTGGCGGGCTCTGGTGGGAGGGGCCGGAGGAGGTGGGGCCTGCAGCGGTGCCCGGCGGGGGCCGGAGCTGGTGGCCACCGCCGCGGGCGACTAAAGGAGAAGGCGGGGCCGCAGCGGGAGGCAAAAAGCCTACAGCACCCGGTATTCCCAGGCGGTCTCCCATCCAAGTACTAACCAGGCCCGACCCTGCTTAGCTTCCGAGATCAGACGAGATCGGGCGCGTTCAGGGTGGTATGGCCGTAGATGGGGACGTAGGCCGCGGGCTGCCACTTGAGGCCCAGCTTCGCTGGCGCTTGCGCCTTACCGCCAGCCCGGCGGCCGGCCCTCTCCGTCAGGGCCCGACCGCCCGCCCAGGCAGGCGACAGGAGGTTTCGGGGACCCGGGGGTGGCGGAGTGGTGGCCGACCTCGCAGCCCAGGGCGGGCGGCACCCTCCAGGCACGTGGGCGATTGGCGCCCCGCCCCCGATCCCGCTCGACGCTCACAGGGACTGGGCCCCAGAGGCTTCAGGGCCCGGGGGCCCGCGTTCCCCTGGGCACCCCCCCCCCACCCTGCCCGCACACGCGGAGCTGGCCGCAGCCCAGCCGTGGCCGGGCCGGCCGGCCCTCCTGCCCGGCAGCAGCTGGCCCGAGGCCACTGGGAGCCACCGTTGAGTCGGCACGGCCCCTCAGCCCCAGCAAGGCCACCCTTGCCCCCACGCCGCCCGCCCAGCACAGGACCCCGCGCCCTGGTGGCCGACAGGCCCGGGGAAGCGGCCCGGGCCCCCGCCTCCGGCCCCGGCCGTGGCGGAACGGCGGAGGGTGGGGCTTTTAACGGAGGGAGCTGTGGAGAGACACACGGGCGGACCGGTGGCGGCGGCGCCGGGGCTGGGCGCAGGTGGGGGCGGCCGGGTGCAGGCCGAGGGGCTGGCTCGCGGGCCGCACGGCCGGCACCCGGGCCCGCGGCGGAGTCTGGGTCCGGGCCAGCCACCCCCGGAGCGTCGGGGGTGCCGCTGCCTTCCAGGGCCGCCTTCTGGCCGCATGGAGCGCCCCCTCTGGCGGGCTCTGGTGGGAGGGGCCGGAGGAGGTGGGGCCTGCAGCGGTGCCCGGCGGGGGCCGGAGCTGGTGGCCACCGCCGCGGGCGACTAAAGGAGAAGGCGGGGCCGCAGCGGGAGGCAAAAAGCCTACAGCACCCGGTATTCCCAGGCGGTCTCCCATCCAAGTACTAACCAGGCCCGACCCTGCTTAGCTTCCGAGATCAGACGAGATCGGGCGCGTTCAGGGTGGTATGGCCGTAGACGGGGGCGTAGGCCGCGGGCTGCCACTTGAGGCCCAGCTTCGCTGGCGCTTGCGCCTTACCGCCAGCCCGGCGGCCGGCCCTCTCCGTCAGGGCCCGACCGCCCGCCCAGGCAGGCGACAGGAGGTTTCGGGGACCCGGGGGTGGCGGAGTGGTGGCCGACCTCGCAGCCCAGGGCGGGCGGCACCCTCCAGGCCCGTGGGCGATTGGCGCCCCGCCCCCGATCCCGCTCGACGCTCACAGGGACTGGGCCCCGGAGGCTTCAGGGCCCGGGGGCCCGCGGTCCCCTGGGCACCCCCCCCCCCCACCCTGCCCGCACACGCGGAGCTGGCCGCAGCCCAGCCGTGGCCGGGCCGGCCGGCCCTCCTGCCCGGCAGCAGCTGGCCCGAGGCCGCTGGGAGCCACCGTTGAGTCGGCACGGCCCCTCAGCCCCAGCAAGGCCACCCTTGCCTCCACGCCGCCCGCCCAGCACAGGACCCCGCGCCCTGGTGGCCGACAGGCCCGGGGAAGCGGCCCGGGCCCCCGCCTCCGGCCCCGGCCGTGGCGGAACGGCGGAGGGTGGGGCTTTTAACGGAGGGAGCTGTGGAGAGACACACGGGCGGACCGGTGGCGGCGGCGCCGGGGCTGGGCGCAGGTGGGGGCGGCCGGGTGCAGGCCGAGGGGCTGGCTCGCGGGCCGCACGGCCGGCACCCGGGCCCGCGGCGGAGTCTGGGTCCGGGCCAGCCACCCCCGGAGCGTCGGGGGTGCCGCTGCCTTCCAGGGCCGCCTTCTGGCCGCATGGAGCGCCCCCTCTGGCGGGCTCTGGTGGGAGGGGCCGGAGGAGGTGGGGCCTGCAGCGGTGCCCGGCGGGGGCCGGAGCTGGTGGCCACCGCCGCGGGCGACTAAAGGAGAAGGCGGGGCCGCAGCGGGAGGCAAAAAGCCTACAGCACCCGGTATTCCCAGGCGGTCTCCCATCCAAGTACTAACCAGGCCCGACCCTGCTTAGCTTCCGAGATCAGACGAGATCGGGCGCGTTCAGGGTGGTATGGCCGTAGATGGGGACGTAGGCCGCGGGCTGCCACTTGAGGCCCAGCTTCGCTGGCGCTTGCGCCTTACCGCCAGCCCGGCGGCCGGCCCTCTCCGTCAGGGCCCGACCGCCCGCCCAGGCAGGCGACAGGAGGTTTCGGGGACCCGGGGGTGGCGGAGTGGTGGCCGACCTCGCAGCCCAGGGCGGGCGGCACCCTCCAGGCACGTGGGCGATTGGCGCCCCGCCCCCGATCCCGCTCGACGCTCACAGGGACTGGGCCCCAGAGGCTTCAGGGCCCGGGGGCCCGCGTTCCCCTGGGCACCCCCCCCCCACCCTGCCCGCACACGCGGAGCTGGCCGCAGCCCAGCCGTGGCCGGGCCGGCCGGCCCTCCTGCCCGGCAGCAGCTGGCCCGAGGCCACTGGGAGCCACCGTTGAGTCGGCACGGCCCCTCAGCCCCAGCAAGGCCACCCTTGCCCCCACGCCGCCCGCCCAGCACAGGACCCCGCGCCCTGGTGGCCGACAGGCCCGGGGAAGCGGCCCGGGCCCCCGCCTCCGGCCCCGGCCGTGGCGGAACGGCGGAGGGTGGGGCTTTTAACGGAGGGAGCTGTGGAGAGACACACGGGCGGACCGGTGGCGGCGGCGCCGGGGCTGGGCGCAGGTGGGGGCGGCCGGGTGCAGGCCGAGGGGCTGGCTCGCGGGCCGCACGGCCGGCACCCGGGCCCGCGGCGGAGTCTGGGTCCGGGCCAGCCACCCCCGGAGCGTCGGGGGTGCCGCTGCCTTCCAGGGCCGCCTTCTGGCCGCATGGAGCGCCCCCTCTGGCGGGCTCTGGTGGGAGGGGCCGGAGGAGGTGGGGCCTGCAGCGGTGCCCGGCGGGGGCCGGAGCTGGTGGCCACCGCCGCGGGCGACTAAAGGAGAAGGCGGGGCCGCAGCGGGAGGCAAAAAGCCTACAGCACCCGGTATTCCCAGGCGGTCTCCCATCCAAGTACTAACCAGGCCCGACCCTGCTTAGCTTCCGAGATCAGACGAGATCGGGCGCGTTCAGGGTGGTATGGCCGTAGACGGGGGCGTAGGCCGCGGGCTGCCACTTGAGGCCCAGCTTCGCTGGCGCTTGCGCCTTACCGCCAGCCCGGCGGCCGGCCCTCTCCGTCAGGGCCCGACCGCCCGCCCAGGCAGGCGACAGGAGGTTTCGGGGACCCGGGGGTGGCGGAGTGGTGGCCGACCTCGCAGCCCAGGGCGGGCGGCACCCTCCAGGCCCGTGGGCGATTGGCGCCCCGCCCCCGATCCCGCTCGACGCTCACAGGGACTGGGCCCCGGAGGCTTCAGGACCCGGGGGCCCGCGGTCCCCTGGGCACCCCCCCCCCACCCTGCCCGCACACGCGGAGCTGGCCGCAGCCCAGCCGTGGCCGGGCCGGCCGGCCCTCCTGCCCGGCAGCAGCTGGCCCGAGGCCGCTGGGAGCCACCGTTGAGTCGGCACGGCCCCTCAGCCCCAGCAAGGCCACCCTTGCCCCCACGCCGCCCGCCCAGCACAGGACCCCGCGCCCTGGTGGCCGACAGGCCCGGGGAAGCGGCCCGGGCCCCCGCCTCCGGCCCCGGCCGTGGCGGAACGGCGGAGGGTGGGGCTTTTAACGGAGGGAGCTGTGGAGAGACACACGGGCGGACCGGTGGCGGCGGCGCCGGGGCTGGGCGCAGGTGGGGGCGGCCGGGTGCAGGCCGAGGGGCTGGCTCGCGGGCCGCACGGCCGGCACCCGGGCCCGCGGCGGAGTCTGGGTCCGGACCAGCCACCCCCGGAGCGTCGGGGGTGCCGCTGCCTTCCAGGGCCGCCTTCTGGCCGCATGGAGCGCCCCCTCTGGCGGGCTCTGGTGGGAGGGGCCGGAGGAGGTGGGGCCTGCAGCGGTGCCCGGCGGGGGCCGGAGCTGGTGGCCACCGCCGCGGGCGACTAAAGGAGAAGGCGGGGCCGCAGCGGGAGGCAAAAAGCCTACAGCACCCGGTATTCCCAGGCGGTCTCCCATCCAAGTACTAACCAGGCCCGACCCTGCTTAGCTTCCGAGATCAGACGAGATCGGGCGCGTTCAGGGTGGTATGGCCGTAGACGGGGGCGTAGGCCGCTGGCTGCCACTTGAGGCCCCGCTTCGCTGGCGCTTGCGCCTTACCGCCAGCCCGGCGGCCGGCCCTCTCCGTCAGGGCCCGACCGCCCGCCCAGGCAGGCGACAGGAGGTTTCGGGGACCCGGGGGTGGCGGAGTGGTGGCCGACCTCGCAGCCCAGGGCGGGCGGCACCCTCCAGGCCCGTGGGCGATTGGCGCCCCGCCCCCGATCCCGCTCGACGCTCACAGGGACTGGGCCCCGGAGGCTTCAGGGCCCGGGGGCCCGCGGTCCCCTGGGCACCCCCCCCCCCACCCTGCCCGCACACGCGGAGCTGGCCGCAGCCCAGCCGTGGCCGGGCCGGCCGGCCCTCCTGCCCGGCAGCAGCTGGCCCGAGGCCGCTGGGAGCCACCGTTGAGTCGGCACGGCCCCTCAGCCCCAGCAAGGCCACCCTTGCCCCCACGCCGCCCGCCCAGCACAGGACCCCGCGCCCTGGTGGCCGACAGGCCCGGGGAAGCGGCCCGGGCCCCCGCCTCCGGCCCCGGCCGTGGCGGAACGGCGGAGGGTGGGGCTTTTAACGGAGGGAGCTGTGGAGAGACACACGGGCGGACCGGTGGCGGCGGCGCCGGGGCTGGGCGCAGGTGGGGGCGGCCGGGTGCAGGCCGAGGGGCTGGCTCGCGGGCCGCACGGCCGGCACCCGGGCCCGCGGCGGAGTCTGGGTCCGGGCCAGCCACCCCCGGAGCGTCGGGGGTGCCGCTGCCTTCCAGGGCCGCCTTCTGGCCGCATGGAGCGCCCCCTCTGGCGGGCTCTGGTGGGAGGGGCCGGAGGAGGTGGGGCCTGCAGCGGTGCCCGGCGGGGGCCGGAGCTGGTGGCCACCGCCGCGGGCGACTAAAGGAGAAGGCGGGGCCGCAGCGGGAGGCAAAAAGCCTACAGCACCCGGTATTCCCAGGCGGTCTCCCATCCAAGTACTAACCAGGCCCGACCCTGCTTAGCTTCCGAGATCAGACGAGATCGGGCGCGTTCAGGGTGGTATGGCCGTAGACGGGGGCGTAGGCCGCGGGCTGCCACTTGAGGCCCAGCTTCGCTGGCGCTTGCGCCTTACCGCCAGCCCGGCGGCCGGCCCTCTCCGTCAGGGCCCGACCGCCCGCCCAGGCAGGCGACAGGAGGTTTCGGGGACCCGGGGGTGGCGGAGTGGTGGCCGACCTCGCAGCCCAGGGCGGGCGGCACCCTCCAGGCCCGTGGGCGATTGGCGCCCCGCCCCCGATCCCGCTCGACGCTCACAGGGACTGGGCCCCGGAGGCTTCAGGGCCCGGGGGCCCGCGTTCCCCTGGGCACCCCCCCCCACCCTGCCCGCACACGCGGAGCTGGCCGCAGCCCAGCCGTGGCCGGGCCGGCCGGCCTTCCTGCCCGGCAGCAGCTGGCCAGAGGCCACTGGGAGCCACCGTTGAGTCGGCACGGCCCCTCAGCCCCAGCAAGGCCACCCTTGCCCCCACGCCGCCCGCCCAGCACAGGACCCCGCGCCCTGGTGGCCGACAGGCCCGGGGAAGCGGCCCGGGCCCCCGCCTCCGGCCCCGGCCGTGGCGGAACGGCGGAGGGTGGGGCTTTTAACGGAGGGAGCTGTGGAGAGACACACGGGCGGACCGGTGGCGGCGGCGCCGGGGCTGGGCGCAGGTGGGGGCGGCCGGGTGCAGGCCGAGGGGCTGGCTCGCGGGCCGCACGGCCGGCACCCGGGCCCGCGGCGGAGTCTGGGTCCGGGCCAGCCACCCCCGGAGCGTCGGGGGTGCCGCTGCCTTCCAGGGCCGCCTTCTGGCCGCATGGAGCGCCCCCTCTGGCGGGCTCTGGTGGGAGGGGCCGGAGGAGGTGGGGCCTGCAGCGGTGCCCGGCGGGGGCCGGAGCTGGTGGCCACCGCCGCGGGCGACTAAAGGAGAAGGCGGGGCCGCAGCGGGAGGCAAAAAGCCTACAGCACCCGGTATTCCCAGGCGGTCTCCCATCCAAGTACTAACCAGGCCCGACCCTGCTTAGCTTCCGAGATCAGACGAGATCGGGCGCGTTCAGGGTGGTATGGCCGTAGACGGGGGCGTAGGCCGCGGGCTGCCACTTGAGGCCCAGCTTCGCTGGCGCTTGCGCCTTACCGCCAGCCCGGCGGCCGGCCCTCTCCGTCAGGGCCCGACCGCCCGCCCAGGCAGGCGACAGGAGGTTTCGGGGACCCGGGGGTGGCGGAGTGGTGGCCGACCTCGCAGCCCAGGGCGGGCGGCACCCTCCAGGCCCGTGGGCGATTGGCGCCCCGCCCCCGATCCCGCTCGACGCTCACAGGGACTGGGCCCCGGAGGCTTCAGGGCCCGGGGGCCCGCGTTCCCCTGGGCACCCCCCCCCACCCTGCCCGCACACGCGGAGCTGGCCGCAGCCCAGCCGTGGCCGGGCCGGCCGGCCTTCCTGCCCGGCAGCAGCTGG
Source organism: Mesoplodon bidens (assembly GCF_964165515.1). Classification (NCBI taxonomy): domain Eukaryota; kingdom Metazoa; phylum Chordata; class Mammalia; order Artiodactyla; family Ziphiidae; genus Mesoplodon; species Mesoplodon bidens. Next base: position 30,282 of record NW_027671931.1, on the reverse strand, counting down.
CCAGAGGCCACTGGGAGCCACCGTTGAGTCGGCACGGCCCCTCAGCCCCAGCAAGGCCACCCTTGCCCCCACGCCGCCCGCCCAGCACAGGACCCCGCGCCCTGGTGGCCGACAGGCCCGGGGAAGCGGCCCGGGCCCCCGCCTCCGGCCCCGGCCGTGGCGGAACGGCGGAGGGTGGGGCTTTTAACGGAGGGAGCTGTGGAGAGACACACGGGCGGACCGGTGGCGGCGGCGCCGGGGCTGGGCGCAGGTGGGGGCGGCCGGGTGCAGGCCGAGGGGCTGGCTCGCGGGCCGCACGGCCGGCACCCGGGCCCGCGGCGGAGTCTGGGTCCGGGCCAGCCACCCCCGGAGCGTCGGGGGTGCCGCTGCCTTCCAGGGCCGCCTTCTGGCCGCATGGAGCGCCCCCTCTGGCGGGCTCTGGTGGGAGGGGCCGGAGGAGGTGGGGCCTGCAGCGGTGCCCGGCGGGGGCCGGAGCTGGTGGCCACCGCCGCGGGCGACTAAAGGAGAAGGCGGGGCCGCAGCGGGAGGCAAAATGCCTACAGCACCCGGTATTCCCAGGCGGTCTCCCATCCAAGTACTAACCAGGCCCGACCCTGCTTAGCTTCCGAGATCAGACGAGATCGGGCGCGTTCAGGGTGGTATGGCCGTAGACGGGGGCGTAGGCCGCGGGCTGCCACTTGAGGCCCAGCTTCGCTGGCGCTTGCGCCTTACCGCCAGCCCGGCGGCCGGCCCTCTCCGTCAGGGCCCGACCGCCCGCCCAGGCAGGCGACAGGAGGTTTCGGGGACCCGGGGGTGGCGGAGTGGTGGCCGACCTCGCAGCCCAGGGCGGGCGGCACCCTCCAGGCCCGTGGGCGATTGGCGCCCCGCCCCCGATCCCGCTCGACGCTCACAAGGACTGGGCCCCGGAGGCTTCAGGGCCCGGGGGCCCGCGGTCCCCTGGGCACCCCCCCCCCACCCTGCCCGCACACGCGGAGCTGGCCGCAGCCCAGCCGTGGCCGGGCCGGCCGGCCCTCCTGCCCGGCAGCAGCTGGCCCGAGGCCGCTGGGAGCCACCGTTGAGTCGGCACGGCCCCTCAGCCCCAGCAAGGCCACCCTTGCCCCCACGCCGCCCGCCCAGCACAGGACCCCGCGCCCTGGTGGCCGACAGGCCCGGGGAAGCGGCCCGGGCCCCCGCCTCCGGCCCCGGCCGTGGCGGAACGGCGGAGGGTGGGGCTTTTAACGGAGGGAGCTGTGGAGAGACACACGGGCGGACCGGTGGCGGCGGCGCCGGGGCTGGGCGCAGGTGGGGGCGGCCGGGTGCAGGCCGAGGGGCTGGCTCGCGGGCCGCACGGCCGGCACCCGGGCCCGCGGCGGAGTCTGGGTCCGGACCAGCCACCCCCGGAGCGTCGGGGGTGCCGCTGCCTTCCAGGGCCGCCTTCTGGCCGCATGGAGCGCCCCCTCTGGCGGGCTCTGGTGGGAGGGGCCGGAGGAGGTGGGGCCTGCAGCGGTGCCCGGCGGGGGCCGGAGCTGGTGGCCACCGCCGCGGGCGACTAAAGGAGAAGGCGGGGCCGCAGCGGGAGGCAAAAAGCCTACAGCACCCGGTATTCCCAGGCGGTCTCCCATCCAAGTACTAACCAGGCCCGACCCTGCTTAGCTTCCGAGATCAGACGAGATCGGGCGCGTTCAGGGTGGTATGGCCGTAGATGGGGACGTAGGCCGCGGGCTGCCACTTGAGGCCCAGCTTCGCTGGCGCTTGCGCCTTACCGCCAGCCCGGCGGCCGGCCCTCTCCGTCAGGGCCCGACCGCCCGCCCAGGCAGGCGACAGGAGGTTTCGGGGACCCGGGGGTGGCGGAGTGGTGGCCGACCTCGCAGCCCAGGGCGGGCGGCACCCTCCAGGCACGTGGGCGATTGGCGCCCCGCCCCCGATCCCGCTCGACGCTCACAGGGACTGGGCCCCAGAGGCTTCAGGGCCCGGGGGCCCGCGTTCCCCTGGGCACCCCCCCCCCACCCTGCCCGCACACGCGGAGCTGGCCGCAGCCCAGCCGTGGCCGGGCCGGCCGGCCCTCCTGCCCGGCAGCAGCTGGCCCGAGGCCACTGGGAGCCACCGTTGAGTCGGCACGGCCCCTCAGCCCCAGCAAGGCCACCCTTGCCCCCACGCCGCCCGCCCAGCACAGGACCCCGCGCCCTGGTGGCCGACAGGCCCGGGGAAGCGGCCCGGGCCCCCGCCTCCGGCCCCGGCCGTGGCGGAACGGCGGAGGGTGGGGCTTTTAACGGAGGGAGCTGTGGAGAGACACCACGGGCGGACCGGTGGCGGCGGCGCCGGGGCTGGGCGCAGGTGGGGGCGGCCGGGTGCAGGCCGAGGGGCTGGCTCGCGGGCCGCACGGCCGGCACCCGGGCCCGCGGCGGAGTCTGGGTCCGGGCCAGCCACCCCCGGAGCGTCGGGGGTGCCGCTGCCTTCCAGGGCCCGCCTTCTGGCCGCATGGAGCGCCCCCTCTGGCGGGCTCTGGTGGGAGGGGCCGGAGGAGGTGGGGCCTGCAGCGGTGCCCGGCGGGGGCCGGAGCTGGTGGCCACCGCCGCGGGCGACTAAAGGAGAAGGCGGGGCCGCAGCGGGAGGCAAAAAGCCTACAGCACCCGGTATTCCCAGGCGGTCTCCCATCCAAGTACTAACCAGGCCCGACCCTGCTTAGCTTCCGAGATCAGACGAGATCGGGCGCGTTCAGGGTGGTATGGCCGTAGACGGGGGCGTAGGCCGCGGGCTGCCACTTGAGGCCCAGCTTCGCTGGCGCTTGCGCCTTACCGCCAGCCCGGCGGCCGGCCCTCTCCGTCAGGGCCCGACCGCCCGCCCAGGCAGGCGACAGGAGGTTTCGGGGACCCGGGGGTGGCGGAGTGGTGGCCGACCTCGCAGCCCAGGGCGGGCGGCACCCTCCAGGCCCGTGGGCGATTGGCGCCCCGCCCCCGATCCCGCTCGACGCTCACAGGGACTGGGCCCCGGAGGCTTCAGGGCCCGGGGGCCCGCGTTCCCCTGGGCACCCCCCCCCCACCCTGCCCGCACACGCGGAGCTGGCCGCAGCCCAGCCGTGGCCGGGCCGGCCGGCCTTCCTGCCCGGCAGCAGCTGGCCAGAGGCCACTGGGAGCCACCGTTGAGTCGGCACGGCCCCTCAGCCCCAGCAAGGCCACCCTTGCCCCCACGCCGCCCGCCCAGCACAGGACCCCGCGCCCTGGTGGCCGACAGGCCCGGGGAAGCGGCCCGGGCCCCCGCCTCCGGCCCCGGCCGTGGCGGAACGGCGGAGGGTGGGGCTTTTAACGGAGGGAGCTGTGGAGAGACACACGGGCGGACCGGTGGCGGCGGCGCCGGGGCTGGGCGCAGGTGGGGGCGGCCGGGTGCAGGCCGAGGGGCTGGCTCGCGGGCCGCACGGCCGGCACCCGGGCCCGCGGCGGAGTCTGGGTCCGGGCCAGCCACCCCCGGAGCGTCGGGGGTGCCGCTGCCTTCCAGGGCCGCCTTCTGGCCGCATGGAGCGCCCCCTCTGGCGGGCTCTGGTGGGAGGGGCCGGAGGAGGTGGGGCCTGCAGCGGTGCCCGGCGGGGGCCGGAGCTGGTGGCCACCGCCGCGGGCGACTAAAGGAGAAGGCGGGGCCGCAGCGGGAGGCAAAATGCCTACAGCACCCGGTATTCCCAGGCGGTCTCCCATCCAAGTACTAACCAGGCCCGACCCTGCTTAGCTTCCGAGATCAGACGAGATCGGGCGCGTTCAGGGTGGTATGGCCGTAGACGGGGGCGTAGGCCGCGGGCTGCCACTTGAGGCCCAGCTTCGCTGGCGCTTGCGCCTTACCGCCAGCCCGGCGGCCGGCCCTCTCCGTCAGGGCCCGACCGCCCGCCCAGGCAGGCGACAGGAGGTTTCGGGGACCCGGGGGTGGCGGAGTGGTGGCCGACCTCGCAGCCCAGGGCGGGCGGCACCCTCCAGGCCCGTGGGCGATTGGCGCCCCGCCCCCGATCCCGCTCGACGCTCACAAGGACTGGGCCCCGGAGGCTTCAGGGCCCGGGGGCCCGCGGTCCCCTGGGCACCCCCCCCCCACCCTGCCCGCACACGCGGAGCTGGCCGCAGCCCAGCCGTGGCCGGGCCGGCCGGCCCTCCTGCCCGGCAGCAGCTGGCCCGAGGCCGCTGGGAGCCACCGTTGAGTCGGCACGGCCCCTCAGCCCCAGCAAGGCCACCCTTGCCCCCACGCCGCCCGCCCAGCACAGGACCCCGCGCCCTGGTGGCCGACAGGCCCGGGGAAGCGGCCCGGGCCCCCGCCTCCGGCCCCGGCCGTGGCGGAACGGCGGAGGGTGGGGCTTTTAACGGAGGGAGCTGTGGAGAGACACACGGGCGGACCGGTGGCGGCGGCGCCGGGGCTGGGCGCAGGTGGGGGCGGCCGGGTGCAGGCCGAGGGGCTGGCTCGCGGGCCGCACGGCCGGCACCCGGGCCCGCGGCGGAGTCTGGGTCCGGACCAGCCACCCCCGGAGCGTCGGGGGTGCCGCTGCCTTCCAGGGCCGCCTTCTGGCCGCATGGAGCGCCCCCTCTGGCGGGCTCTGGTGGGAGGGGCCGGAGGAGGTGGGGCCTGCAGCGGTGCCCGGCGGGGGCCGGAGCTGGTGGCCACCGCCGCGGGCGACTAAAGGAGAAGGCGGGGCCGCAGCGGGAGGCAAAAAGCCTACAGCACCCGGTATTCCCAGGCGGTCTCCCATCCAAGTACTAACCAGGCCCGACCCTGCTTAGCTTCCGAGATCAGACGAGATCGGGCGCGTTCAGGGTGGTATGGCCGTAGATGGGGACGTAGGCCGCGGGCTGCCACTTGAGGCCCAGCTTCGCTGGCGCTTGCGCCTTACCGCCAGCCCGGCGGCCGGCCCTCTCCGTCAGGGCCCGACCGCCCGCCCAGGCAGGCGACAGGAGGTTTCGGGGACCCGGGGGTGGCGGAGTGGTGGCCGACCTCGCAGCCCAGGGCGGGCGGCACCCTCCAGGCACGTGGGCGATTGGCGCCCCGCCCCCGATCCCGCTCGACGCTCACAGGGACTGGGCCCCAGAGGCTTCAGGGCCCGGGGGCCCGCGTTCCCCTGGGCACCCCCCCCCCACCCTGCCCGCACACGCGGAGCTGGCCGCAGCCCAGCCGTGGCCGGGCCGGCCGGCCCTCCTGCCCGGCAGCAGCTGGCCCGAGGCCACTGGGAGCCACCGTTGAGTCGGCACGGCCCCTCAGCCCCAGCAAGGCCACCCTTGCCCCCACGCCGCCCGCCCAGCACAGGACCCCGCGCCCTGGTGGCCGACAGGCCCGGGGAAGCGGCCCGGGCCCCCGCCTCCGGCCCCGGCCGTGGCGGAACGGCGGAGGGTGGGGCTTTTAACGGAGGGAGCTGTGGAGAGACACACGGGCGGACCGGTGGCGGCGGCGCCGGGGCTGGGCGCAGGTGGGGGCGGCCGGGTGCAGGCCGAGGGGCTGGCTCGCGGGCCGCACGGCCGGCACCCGGGCCCGCGGCGGAGTCTGGGTCCGGGCCAGCCACCCCCGGAGCGTCGGGGGTGCCGCTGCCTTCCAGGGCCGCCTTCTGGCCGCATGGAGCGCCCCCTCTGGCGGGCTCTGGTGGGAGGGGCCGGAGGAGGTGGGGCCTGCAGCGGTGCCCGGCGGGGGCCGGAGCTGGTGGCCACCGCCGCGGGCGACTAAAGGAGAAGGCGGGGCCGCAGCGGGAGGCAAAAAGCCTACAGCACCCGGTATTCCCAGGCGGTCTCCCATCCAAGTACTAACCAGGCCCGACCCTGCTTAGCTTCCGAGATCAGACGAGATCGGGCGCGTTCAGGGTGGTATGGCCGTAGACGGGGACGTAGGCCGCGGGCTGCCACTTGAGGCCCAGCTTCGCTGGCGCTTGCGCCTTACCGCCAGCCCGGCGGCCGGCCCTCTCCGTCAGGGCCCGACCGCCCGCCCAGGCAGGCGACAGGAGGTTTCGGGGACCCGGGGGTGGCGGAGTGGTGGCCGACCTCGCAGCCCAGGGCGGGCGGCACCCTCCAGGCCCGTGGGCGATTGGCGCCCCGCCCCCGATCCCGCTCGACGCTCACAGGGACTGGGCCCCGGAGGCTTCAGGGCCCGGGGGCCCGCGGTCCCCTGGGCACCCCCCCCCACCCTGCCCGCACACGCGGAGCTGGCCGCAGCCCAGCCGTGGCCGGGCCGGCCGGCCCTCCTGCCCGGCAGCAGCTGGCCCGAGGCCGCTGGGAGCCACCGTTGAGTCGGCACGGCCCCTCAGCCCCAGCAAGGCCACCCTTGCCCCCACGCCGCCCGCCCAGCACAGGACCCCGCGCCCTGGTGGCCGACAGGCCCGGGGAAGGGGCCCGGGCCCCCGCCTCCGGCCCCGGCCGTGGCGGAACGGCGGAGGGTGGGGCTTTTAACGGAGGGAGCTGTGGAGAGACACACGGGCGGACCGGTGGCGGCGGCGCCGGGGCTGGGCGCAGGTGGGGGCGGCCGGGTGCAGGCCGAGGGGCTGGCTCGCGGGCCGCACGGCCGGCACCCGGGCCCGCGGCGGAGTCTGGGTCCGGGCCAGCCACCCCCGGAGCGTCGGGGGTGCCGCTGCCTTCCAGGGCCGCCTTCTGGCCGCATGGAGCGCCCCCTCTGGCGGGCTCTGGTGGGAGGGGCCGGAGGAGGTGGGGCCTGCAGCGGTGCCCGGCGGGGGCCGGAGCTGGTGGCCACCGCCGCGGGCGACTAAAGGAGAAGGCGGGGCCGCAGCGGGAGGCAAAAAGCCTACAGCACCCGGTATTCCCAGGCGGTCTCCCATCCAAGTACTAACCAGGCCCGACCCTGCTTAGCTTCCGAGATCAGACGAGATCGGGCGCGTTCAGGGTGGTATGGCCGTAGACGGGGACGTAGGCCGCGGGCTGCCACTTGAGGCCCAGCTTCGCTGGCGCTTGCGCCTTACCGCCAGCCCGGCGGCCGGCCCTCTCCGTCAGGGCCCGACCGCCCGCCCAGGCAGGCGACAGGAGGTTTCGGGGACCCGGGGGTGGCGGAGTGGTGGCCGACCTCGCAGCCCAGGGCGGGCGGCACCCTCCAGGCCCGTGGGCGATTGGCGCCCCGCCCCCGATCCCGCTCGACGCTCACAGGGACTGGGCCCCGGAGGCTTCAGGGCCCGGGGGCCCGCGGTCCCCTGGGCACCCCCCCCCCCACCCTGCCCGCACACGCGGAGCTGGCCGCAGCCCAGCCGTGGCCGGGCCGGCCGGCCCTCCTGCCCGGCAGCAGCTGGCCCGAGGCCGCTGGGAGCCACCGTTGAGTCGGCACGGCCCCTCAGCCCCAGCAAGGCCACCCTTGCCCCCACGCCGCCCGCCCAGCACAGGACCCCGCGCCCTGGTGGCCGACAGGCCCGGGGAAGCGGCCCGGGCCCCCGCCTCCGGCCCCGGCCGTGGCGGAACGGCGGAGGGTGGGGCTTTTAACGGAGGGAGCTGTGGAGAGACACACGGGCGGACCGGTGGCGGCGGCGCCGGGGCTGGGCGCAGGTGGGGGCGGCCGGGTGCAGGCCGAGGGGCTGGCTCGCGGGCCGCACGGCCGGCACCCGGGCCCGCGGCGGAGTCTGGGTCCGGGCCAGCCACCCCCGGAGCGTCGGGGGTGCCGCTGCCTTCCAGGGCCGCCTTCTGGCCGCATGGAGCGCCCCCTCTGGCGGGCTCTGGTGGGAGGGGCCGGAGGAGGTGGGGCCTGCAGCGGTGCCCGGCGGGGGCCGGAGCTGGTGGCCACCGCCGCGGGCGACTAAAGGAGAAGGCGGGGCCGCAGCGGGAGGCAAAAAGCCTACAGCACCCGGTATTCCCAGGCGGTCTCCCATCCAAGTACTAACCAGGCCCGACCCTGCTTAGCTTCCGAGATCAGACGAGATCGGGCGCGTTCAGGGTGGTATGGCCGTAGACGGGGGCGTAGGCCGCGGGCTGCCACTTGAGGCCCAGCTTCGCTGGCGCTTGCGCCTTACCGCCAGCCCGGCGGCCGGCCCTCTCCGTCAGGGCCCGACCGCCCGCCCAGGCAGGCGACAGGAGGTTTCGGGGACCCGGGGGTGGCGGAGTGGTGGCCGACCTCGCAGCCCAGGGCGGGCGGCACCCTCCAGGCCCGTGGGCGATTGGCGCCCCGCCCCCGATCCCGCTCGACGCTCACAGGGACTGGGCCCCGGAGGCTTCAGGGCCCGGGGGCCCGCGGTCCCCTGGGCACCCCCCCCCCCACCCTGCCCGCACACGCGGAGCTGGCCGCAGCCCAGCCGTGGCCGGGCCGGCCGGCCCTCCTGCCCGGCAGCAGCTGGCCCGAGGCCGCTGGGAGCCACCGTTGAGTCGGCACGGCCCCTCAGCCCCAGCAAGGCCACCCTTGCCTCCACGCCGCCCGCCCAGCACAGGACCCCGCGCCCTGGTGGCCGACAGGCCCGGGGAAGCGGCCCGGGCCCCCGCCTCCGGCCCCGGCCGTGGCGGAACGGCGGAGGGTGGGGCTTTTAACGGAGGGAGCTGTGGAGAGACACACGGGCGGACCGGTGGCGGCGGCGCCGGGGCTGGGCGCAGGTGGGGGCGGCCGGGTGCAGGCCGAGGGGCTGGCTCGCGGGCCGCACGGCCGGCACCCGGGCCCGCGGCGGAGTCTGGGTCCGGGCCAGCCACCCCCGGAGCGTCGGGGGTGCCGCTGCCTTCCAGGGCCGCCTTCTGGCCGCATGGAGCGCCCCCTCTGGCGGGCTCTGGTGGGAGGGGCCGGAGGAGGTGGGGCCTGCAGCGGTGCCCGGCGGGGGCCGGAGCTGGTGGCCACCGCCGCGGGCGACTAAAGGAGAAGGCGGGGCCGCAGCGGGAGGCAAAAAGCCTACAGCACCCGGTATTCCCAGGCGGTCTCCCATCCAAGTACTAACCAGGCCCGACCCTGCTTAGCTTCCGAGATCAGACGAGATCGGGCGCGTTCAGGGTGGTATGGCCGTAGACGGGGGCGTAGGCCGCGGGCTGCCACTTGAGGCCCAGCTTCGCTGGCGCTTGCGCCTTACCGCCAGCCCGGCGGCCGGCCCTCTCCGTCAGGGCCCGACCGCCCGCCCAGGCAGGCGACAGGAGGTTTCGGGGACCCGGGGGTGGCGGAGTGGTGGCCGACCTCGCAGCCCAGGGCGGGCGGCACCCTCCAGGCCCGTGGGCGATTGGCGCCCCGCCCCCGATCCCGCTCGACGCTCACAGGGACTGGGCCCCGGAGGCTTCAGGGCCCGGGGGCCCGCGGTCCCCTGGGCACCCCCCCCCCCACCCTGCCCGCACACGCGGAGCTGGCCGCAGCCCAGCCGTGGCCGGGCCGGCCGGCCCTCCTGCCCGGCAGCAGCTGGCCCGAGGCCACTGGGAGCCACCGTTGAGTCGGCACGGCCCCTCAGCCCCAGCAAGGCCACCCTTGCCCCCACGCCGCCCGCCCAGCACAGGACCCCGCGCCCTGGTGGCCGACAGGCCCGGGGAAGCGGCCCGGGCCCCCGCCTCCGGCCCCGGCCGTGGCGGAACGGCGGAGGGTGGGGCTTTTAACGGAGGGAGCTGTGGAGAGACACACGGGCGGACCGGTGGCGGCGGCGCCGGAGCTGGGCGCAGGTGGGGGCGGCCGGGTGCAGGCCGAGGGGCTGGCTCGCGGGCCGCACGGCCGGCACCCGGGCCCGCGGCGGAGTCTGGGTCCGGGCCAGCCACCCCCGGAGCGTCGGGGGTGCCGCTGCCTTCCAGGGCCGCCTTCTGGCCGCATGGAGCGCCCCCTCTGGCGGGCTCTGGTGGGAGGGGCCGGAGGAGGTGGGGCCTGCAGCGGTGCCCGGCGGGGGCCGGAGCTGGTGGCCACCGCCGCGGGCGACTAAAGGAGAAGGCGGGGCCGCAGCGGGAGGCAAAAAGCCTACAGCACCCGGTATTCCCAGGCGGTCTCCCATCCAAGTACTAACCAGGCCCGACCCTGCTTAGCTTCCGAGATCAGACGAGATCGGGCGCGTTCAGGGTGGTATGGCCGTAGACGGGGACGTAGGCCGCGGGCTGCCACTTGAGGCCCAGCTTCGCTGGCGCTTGCGCCTTACCGCCAGCCCGGCGGCCGGCCCTCTCCGTCAGGGCCCGACCGCCCGCCCAGGCAGGCGACAGGAGGTTTCGGGGACCCGGGGGTGGCGGAGTGGTGGCCGACCTCGCAGCCCAGGGCGGGCGGCACCCTCCAGGCCCGTGGGCGATTGGCGCCCCGCCCCCGATCCCGCTCGACGCTCACAGGGACTGGGCCCCGGAGGCTTCAGGGCCCGGGGGCCCGCGGTCCCCTGGGCACCCCCCCCCCCACCCTGCCCGCACACGCGGAGCTGGCCGCAGCCCAGCCGTGGCCGGGCCGGCCGGCCCTCCTGCCCGGCAGCAGCTGGCCCGAGGCCGCTGGGAGCCACCGTTGAGTCGGCACGGCCCCTCAGCCCCAGCAAGGCCACCCTTGCCCCCACGCCGCCCGCCCAGCACAGGACCCCGCGCCCTGGTGGCCGACAGGCCCGGGGAAGCGGCCCGGGCCCCCGCCTCCGGCCCCGGCCGTGGCGGAACGGCGGAGGGTGGGGCTTTTAACGGAGGGAGCTGTGGAGAGACACACGGGCGGACCGGTGGCGGCGGCGCCGGGGCTGGGCGCAGGTGGGGGCGGCCGGGTGCAGGCCGAGGGGCTGGCTCGCGGGCCGCACGGCCGGCACCCGGGCCCGCGGCGGAGTCTGGGTCCGGGCCAGCCACCCCCGGAGCGTCGGGGGTGCCGCTGCCTTCCAGGGCCGCCTTCTGGCCGCATGGAGCGCCCCCTCTGGCGGGCTCTGGTGGGAGGGGCCGGAGGAGGTGGGGCCTGCAGCGGTGCCCGGCGGGGGCCGGAGCTGGTGGCCACCGCCGCGGGCGACTAAAGGAGAAGGCGGGGCCGCAGCGGGAGGCAAAAAGCCTACAGCACCCGGTATTCCCAGGCGGTCTCCCATCCAAGTACTAACCAGGCCCGACCCTGCTTAGCTTCCGAGATCAGACGAGATCGGGCGCGTTCAGGGTGGTATGGCCGTAGACGGGGACGTAGGCCGCGGGCTGCCACTTGAGGCCCAGCTTCGCTGGCGCTTGCGCCTTACCGCCAGCCCGGCGGCCGGCCCTCTCCGTCAGGGCCCGACCGCCCGCCCAGGCAGGCGACAGGAGGTTTCGGGGACCCGGGGGTGGCGGAGTGGTGGCCGACCTCGCAGCCCAGGGCGGGCGGCACCCTCCAGGCCCGTGGGCGATTGGCGCCCCGCCCCCGATCCCGCTCGACGCTCACAGGGACTGGGCCCCGGAGGCTTCAGGGCCCGGGGGCCCGCGGTCCCCTGGGCACCCCCCCCCCCACCCTGCCCGCACACGCGGAGCTGGCCGCAGCCCAGCCGTGGCCGGGCCGGCCGGCCCTCCTGCCCGGCAGCAGCTGGCCCGAGGCCACTGGGAGCCACCGTTGAGTCGGCACGGCCCCTCAGCCCCAGCAAGGCCACCCTTGCCCCCACGCCGCCCGCCCAGCACAGGACCCCGCGCCCTGGTGGCCGACAGGCCCGGGGAAGCGGCCCGGGCCCCCGCCTCCGGCCCCGGCCGTGGCGGAACGGCGGAGGGTGGGGCTTTTAACGGAGGGAGCTGTGGAGAGACACACGGGCGGACCGGTGGCGGCGGCGCCGGGGCTGGGCGCAGGTGGGGGCGGCCGGGTGCAGGCCGAGGGGCTGGCTCGCGGGCCGCACGGCCGGCACCCGGGCCCGCGGCGGAGTCTGGGTCCGGGCCAGCCACCCCCGGAGCGTCGGGGGTGCCGCTGCCTTCCAGGGCCGCCTTCTGGCCGCATGGAGCGCCCCCTCTGGCGGGCTCTGGTGGGAGGGGCCGGAGGAGGTGGGGCCTGCAGCGGTGCCCGGCGGGGGCCGGAGCTGGTGGCCACCGCCGCGGGCGACTAAAGGAGAAGGCGGGGCCGCAGCGGGAGGCAAAAAGCCTACAGCACCCGGTATTCCCAGGCGGTCTCCCATCCAAGTACTAACCAGGCCCGACCCTGCTTAGCTTCCGAGATCAGACGAGATCGGGCGCGTTCAGGGTGGTATGGCTGTAGACGGGGGCGTAGGCCGCGGGCTGCCACTTGAGGCCCAGCTTCGCTGGCGCTTGCGCCTTACCGCCAGCCCGGCGGCCGGCCCTCTCCGTCAGGGCCCGACCGCCCGCCCAGGCAGGCGACAGGAGGTTTCGGGGACCCGGGGGTGGCGGAGTGGTGGCCGACCTCGCAGCCCAGGGCGGGCGGCACCCTCCAGGCCCGTGGGCGATTGGCGCCCCGCCCCCGATCCCGCTCGACGCTCACAGGGACTGGGCCCCGGAGGCTTCAGGGCCCGGGGGCCCGCGGTCCCCTGGGCACCCCCCCCCCCCACCCTGCGCGCACACGCGGAGCTGGCCGCAGCCCAGCCGTGGCCGGGCCGGCCGGCCCTCCTGCCCGGCAGCAGCTGGCCCGAGGCCGCTGGGAGCCACCGTTGAGTCGGCACGGCCCCTCAGCCCCAGCAAGGCCACCCTTGCCCCCACGCCGCCCGCCCAGCACAGGACCCCGCGCCCTGGTGGCCGACAGGCCCGGGGAAGCGGCCCGGGCCCCCGCCTCCGGCCCCGGCCGTGGCGGAACGGCGGAGGGTGGGGCTTTTAACGGAGGGAGCTGTGGAGAGACACACGGGCGGACCGGTGGCGGCGGCGCCGGGGCTGGGCGCAGGTGGGGGCGGCCGGGTGCAGGCCGAGGGGCTGGCTCGCGGGCCGCACGGCCGGCACCCGGGCCCGCGGCGGAGTCTGGGTCCGGGCCAGCCACCCCCGGAGCGTCGGGGGTACCCCTGCCTTCCAGGGCCGCCTTCTGGCCGCATGGAGCGCCCCCTCTGGCGGGCTCTGGTGGGAGGGGCCGGAGGAGGTGGGGCCTGCAGCGGTGCCCGGCGGGGGCCGGAGCTGGTGGCCACCGCCGCGGGCGACTAAAGGAGAAGGCGGGGCCGCAGCGGGAGGCAAAAAGCCTACAGCACCCGGTATTCCCAGGCGGTCTCCCATCCAAGTACTAACCAGGCCCGACCCTGCTTAGCTTCCGAGATCAGACGAGATCGGGCGCGTTCAGGGTGGTATGGCCGTAGACGGGGGCGTAGGCCGCGGGCTGCCACTTGAGGCCCAGCTTCGCTGGCGCTTGCGCCTTACCGCAAGCCCGGCGGCCGGCCCTCTCCGTCAGGGCCCGACCGCCCGCCCAGGCAGGCGACAGGAGGTTTCGGGGACCCGGGGGTGGCGGAGTGGTGGCCGACCTCGCAGCCCAGGGCGGGCGGCACCCTCCAGGCCCGTGGGCGATTGGCGCCCCGCCCCCGATCCCGCTCGACGCTCACAGGGACTGGGCCCCGGAGGCTTCAGGGCCCGGGGGCCCGCGTTCCCCTGGGCACCCCCCCCCCACCCTGCCCGCACACGCGGAGCTGGCCGCAGCCCAGCCGTGGCCGGGCCGGCCGGCCCTCCTGCCCGGCAGCAGCTGGCCCGAGGCCACTGGGAGCCACCGTTGAGTCGGCACGGCCCCTCAGCCCCAGCAAGGCCACCCTTGCCCCCACGCCGCCCGCCCAGCACAGGACCCCGCGCCCTGGTGGCCGACAGGCCCGGGGAAGCGGCCCGGGCCCCCGCCTCCGGCCCCGGCCGTGGCGGAACGGCGGAGGGTGGGGCTTTTAACGGAGGGAGCTGTGGAGAGACACACGGGCGGACCGGTGGCGGCGGCGCCGGGGCTGGGCGCAGGTGGGGGCGGCCGGGTGCAGGCCGAGGGGCTGGCTCGCGGGCCGCACGGCCGGCACCCGGGCCCGCGGCGGAGTCTGGGTCCGGGCCAGCCACCCCCGGAGCGTCGGGGGTGCCGCTGCCTTCCAGGGCCGCCTTCTGGCCGCATGGAGCGCCCCCTCTGGCGGGCTCTGGTGGGAGGGGCCGGAGGAGGTGGGGCCTGCAGCGGTGCCCGGCGGGGGCCGGAGCTGGTGGCCACCGCCGCGGGCGACTAAAGGAGAAGGCGGGGCCGCAGCGGGAGGCAAAAAGCCTACAGCACCCGGTATTCCCAGGCGGTCTCCCATCCAAGTACTAACCAGGCCCGACCCTGCTTAGCTTCCGAGATCAGACGAGATCGGGCGCGTTCAGGGTGGTATGGCCGTAGACGGGGGCGTAGGCCGCGGGCTGCCACTTGAGGCCCAGCTTCGCTGGCGCTTGCGCCTTACCGCCAGCCCGGCGGCCGGCCCTCTCCGTCAGGGCCCGACCGCCCGCCCAGGCAGGCGACAGGAGGTTTCGGGGACCCGGGGGTGGCGGAGTGGTGGCCGACCTCGCAGCCCAGGGCGGGCGGCACCCTCCAGGCCCGTGGGCGATTGGCGCCCCGCCCCCGATCCCGCTCGACGCTCACAGGGACTGGGCCCCGGAGGCTTCAGGGCCCGGGGGCCCGCGGTCCCCTGGGCACCCCCCCCCCACCCTGCCCGCACACGCGGAGCTGGCCGCAGCCCAGCCGTGGCCGGGCCGGCCGGCCCTCCTGCCCGGCAGCAGCTGGCCCGAGGCCGCTGGGAGCCACCGTTGAGTCGGCACGGCCCCTCAGCCCCAGCAAGGCCACCCTTGCCCCCACGCCGCCCGCCCAGCACAGGACCCCGCGCCCTGGTGGCCGACAGGCCCGGGGAAGCGGCCCGGGCCCCCGCCTCCGGCCCCGGCCGTGGCGGAACGGCGGAGGGTGGGGCTTTTAACGGAGGGAGCTGTGGAGAGACACACGGGCGGACCGGTGGCGGCGGCGCCGGGGCTGGGCGCAGGTGGGGGCGGCCGGGTGCAGGCCGAGGGGCTGGCTCGCGGGCCGCACGGCCGGCACCCGGGCCCGCGGCGGAGTCTGGGTCCGGGCCAGCCACCCCCGGAGCGTCGGGGGTGCCGCTGCCTTCCAGGGCCGCCTTCTGGCCGCATGGAGCGCCCCCTCTGGCGGGCTCTGGTGGGAGGGGCCGGAGGAGGTGGGGCCTGCAGCGGTGCCCGGCGGGGGCCGGAGCTGGTGGCCACCGCCGCGGGCGACTAAAGGAGAAGGCGGGGCCGCAGCGGGAGGCAAAAAGCCTACAGCACCCGGTATTCCCAGGCGGTCTCCCATCCAAGTACTAACCAGGCCCGACCCTGCTTAGCTTCCGAGATCAGACGAGATCGGGCGCGTTCAGGGTGGTATGGCCGTAGATGGGGACGTAGGCCGCGGGCTGCCACTTGAGGCCCAGCTTCGCTGGCGCTTGCGCCTTACCGCCAGCCCGGCGGCCGGCCCTCTCCGTCAGGGCCCGACCGCCCGCCCAGGCAGGCGACAGGAGGTTTCGGGGACCCGGGGGTGGCGGAGTGGTGGCCGACCTCGCAGCCCAGGGCGGGCGGCACCCTCCAGGCACGTGGGCGATTGGCGCCCCGCCCCCGATCCCGCTCGACGCTCACAGGGACTGGGCCCCAGAGGCTTCAGGGCCCGGGGGCCCGCGTTCCCCTGGGCACCCCCCCCCCACCCTGCCCGCACACGCGGAGCTGGCCGCAGCCCAGCCGTGGCCGGGCCGGCCGGCCCTCCTGCCCGGCAGCAGCTGGCCCGAGGCCACTGGGAGCCACCGTTGAGTCGGCACGGCCCCTCAGCCCCAGCAAGGCCACCCTTGCCCCCACGCCGCCCGCCCAGCACAGGACCCCGCGCCCTGGTGGCCGACAGGCCCGGGGAAGCGGCCCGGGCCCCCGCCTCCGGCCCCGGCCGTGGCGGAACGGCGGAGGGTGGGGCTTTTAACGGAGGGAGCTGTGGAGAGACACACGGGCGGACCGGTGGCGGCGGCGCCGGGGCTGGGCGCAGGTGGGGGCGGCCGGGTGCAGGCCGAGGGGCTGGCTCGCGGGCCGCACGGCCGGCACCCGGGCCCGCGGCGGAGTCTGGGTCCGGGCCAGCCACCCCCGGAGCGTCGGGGGTGCCGCTGCCTTCCAGGGCCGCCTTCTGGCCGCATGGAGCGCCCCCTCTGGCGGGCTCTGGTGGGAGGGGCCGGAGGAGGTGGGGCCTGCAGCGGTGCCCGGCGGGGGCCGGAGCTGGTGGCCACCGCCGCGGGCGACTAAAGGAGAAGGCGGGGCCGCAGCGGGAGGCAAAAAGCCTACAGCACCCGGTATTCCCAGGCGGTCTCCCATCCAAGTACTAACCAGGCCCGACCCTGCTTAGCTTCCGAGATCAGACGAGATCGGGCGCGTTCAGGGTGGTATGGCCGTAGACGGGGGCGTAGGCCGCGGGCTGCCACTTGAGGCCCAGCTTCGCTGGCGCTTGCGCCTTACCGCCAGCCCGGCGGCCGGCCCTCTCCGTCAGGGCCCGACCGCCCGCCCAGGCAGGCGACAGGAGGTTTCGGGGACCCGGGGGTGGCGGAGTGGTGGCCGACCTCGCAGCCCAGGGCGGGCGGCACCCTCCAGGCCCGTGGGCGATTGGCGCCCCGCCCCCGATCCCGCTCGACGCTCACAGGGACTGGGCCCCGGAGGCTTCAGGACCCGGGGGCCCGCGGTCCCCTGGGCACCCCCCCCCCACCCTGCCCGCACACGCGGAGCTGGCCGCAGCCCAGCCGTGGCCGGGCCGGCCGGCCCTCCTGCCCGGCAGCAGCTGGCCCGAGGCCGCTGGGAGCCACCGTTGAGTCGGCACGGCCCCTCAGCCCCAGCAAGGCCACCCTTGCCCCCACGCCGCCCGCCCAGCACAGGACCCCGCGCCCTGGTGGCCGACAGGCCCGGGGAAGCGGCCCGGGCCCCCGCCTCCGGCCCCGGCCGTGGCGGAACGGCGGAGGGTGGGGCTTTTAACGGAGGGAGCTGTGGAGAGACACACGGGCGGACCGGTGGCGGCG
Source organism: Mesoplodon bidens (assembly GCF_964165515.1). NCBI lineage: Eukaryota > Metazoa > Chordata > Mammalia > Artiodactyla > Ziphiidae > Mesoplodon > Mesoplodon bidens. The sequence goes on along the minus strand of NW_027671931.1, from coordinate 13,547 downwards.
GCGCCGGGGCTGGGCGCAGGTGGGGGCGGCCGGGTGCAGGCCGAGGGGCTGGCTCGCGGGCCGCACGGCCGGCACCCGGGCCCGCGGCGGAGTCTGGGTCCGGACCAGCCACCCCCGGAGCGTCGGGGGTGCCGCTGCCTTCCAGGGCCGCCTTCTGGCCGCATGGAGCGCCCCCTCTGGCGGGCTCTGGTGGGAGGGGCCGGAGGAGGTGGGGCCTGCAGCGGTGCCCGGCGGGGGCCGGAGCTGGTGGCCACCGCCGCGGGCGACTAAAGGAGAAGGCGGGGCCGCAGCGGGAGGCAAAAAGCCTACAGCACCCGGTATTCCCAGGCGGTCTCCCATCCAAGTACTAACCAGGCCCGACCCTGCTTAGCTTCCGAGATCAGACGAGATCGGGCGCGTTCAGGGTGGTATGGCCGTAGACGGGGGCGTAGGCCGCTGGCTGCCACTTGAGGCCCCGCTTCGCTGGCGCTTGCGCCTTACCGCCAGCCCGGCGGCCGGCCCTCTCCGTCAGGGCCCGACCGCCCGCCCAGGCAGGCGACAGGAGGTTTCGGGGACCCGGGGGTGGCGGAGTGGTGGCCGACCTCGCAGCCCAGGGCGGGCGGCACCCTCCAGGCCCGTGGGCGATTGGCGCCCCGCCCCCGATCCCGCTCGACGCTCACAGGGACTGGGCCCCGGAGGCTTCAGGGCCCGGGGGCCCGCGGTCCCCTGGGCACCCCCCCCCCCACCCTGCCCGCACACGCGGAGCTGGCCGCAGCCCAGCCGTGGCCGGGCCGGCCGGCCCTCCTGCCCGGCAGCAGCTGGCCCGAGGCCGCTGGGAGCCACCGTTGAGTCGGCACGGCCCCTCAGCCCCAGCAAGGCCACCCTTGCCCCCACGCCGCCCGCCCAGCACAGGACCCCGCGCCCTGGTGGCCGACAGGCCCGGGGAAGCGGCCCGGGCCCCCGCCTCCGGCCCCGGCCGTGGCGGAACGGCGGAGGGTGGGGCTTTTAACGGAGGGAGCTGTGGAGAGACACACGGGCGGACCGGTGGCGGCGGCGCCGGGGCTGGGCGCAGGTGGGGGCGGCCGGGTGCAGGCCGAGGGGCTGGCTCGCGGGCCGCACGGCCGGCACCCGGGCCCGCGGCGGAGTCTGGGTCCGGGCCAGCCACCCCCGGAGCGTCGGGGGTGCCGCTGCCTTCCAGGGCCGCCTTCTGGCCGCATGGAGCGCCCCCTCTGGCGGGCTCTGGTGGGAGGGGCCGGAGGAGGTGGGGCCTGCAGCGGTGCCCGGCGGGGGCCGGAGCTGGTGGCCACCGCCGCGGGCGACTAAAGGAGAAGGCGGGGCCGCAGCGGGAGGCAAAAAGCCTACAGCACCCGGTATTCCCAGGCGGTCTCCCATCCAAGTACTAACCAGGCCCGACCCTGCTTAGCTTCCGAGATCAGACGAGATCGGGCGCGTTCAGGGTGGTATGGCCGTAGACGGGGGCGTAGGCCGCGGGCTGCCACTTGAGGCCCAGCTTCGCTGGCGCTTGCGCCTTACCGCCAGCCCGGCGGCCGGCCCTCTCCGTCAGGGCCCGACCGCCCGCCCAGGCAGGCGACAGGAGGTTTCGGGGACCCGGGGGTGGCGGAGTGGTGGCCGACCTCGCAGCCCAGGGCGGGCGGCACCCTCCAGGCCCGTGGGCGATTGGCGCCCCGCCCCCGATCCCGCTCGACGCTCACAGGGACTGGGCCCCGGAGGCTTCAGGGCCCGGGGGCCCGCGTTCCCCTGGGCACCCCCCCCCACCCTGCCCGCACACGCGGAGCTGGCCGCAGCCCAGCCGTGGCCGGGCCGGCCGGCCTTCCTGCCCGGCAGCAGCTGGCCAGAGGCCACTGGGAGCCACCGTTGAGTCGGCACGGCCCCTCAGCCCCAGCAAGGCCACCCTTGCCCCCACGCCGCCCGCCCAGCACAGGACCCCGCGCCCTGGTGGCCGACAGGCCCGGGGAAGCGGCCCGGGCCCCCGCCTCCGGCCCCGGCCGTGGCGGAACGGCGGAGGGTGGGGCTTTTAACGGAGGGAGCTGTGGAGAGACACACGGGCGGACCGGTGGCGGCGGCGCCGGGGCTGGGCGCAGGTGGGGGCGGCCGGGTGCAGGCCGAGGGGCTGGCTCGCGGGCCGCACGGCCGGCACCCGGGCCCGCGGCGGAGTCTGGGTCCGGGCCAGCCACCCCCGGAGCGTCGGGGGTGCCGCTGCCTTCCAGGGCCGCCTTCTGGCCGCATGGAGCGCCCCCTCTGGCGGGCTCTGGTGGGAGGGGCCGGAGGAGGTGGGGCCTGCAGCGGTGCCCGGCGGGGGCCGGAGCTGGTGGCCACCGCCGCGGGCGACTAAAGGAGAAGGCGGGGCCGCAGCGGGAGGCAAAAAGCCTACAGCACCCGGTATTCCCAGGCGGTCTCCCATCCAAGTACTAACCAGGCCCGACCCTGCTTAGCTTCCGAGATCAGACGAGATCGGGCGCGTTCAGGGTGGTATGGCCGTAGACGGGGGCGTAGGCCGCGGGCTGCCACTTGAGGCCCAGCTTCGCTGGCGCTTGCGCCTTACCGCCAGCCCGGCGGCCGGCCCTCTCCGTCAGGGCCCGACCGCCCGCCCAGGCAGGCGACAGGAGGTTTCGGGGACCCGGGGGTGGCGGAGTGGTGGCCGACCTCGCAGCCCAGGGCGGGCGGCACCCTCCAGGCCCGTGGGCGATTGGCGCCCCGCCCCCGATCCCGCTCGACGCTCACAGGGACTGGGCCCCGGAGGCTTCAGGGCCCGGGGGCCCGCGGTCCCCTGGGCACCCCCCCCCCCCACCCTGCCCGCACACGCGGAGCTGGCCGCAGCCCAGCCGTGGCCGGGCCGGCCGGCCCTCCTGCCCGGCAGCAGCTGGCCCGAGGCCGCTGGGAGCCACCGTTGAGTCGGCACGGCCCCTCAGCCCCAGCAAGGCCACCCTTGCCTCCACGCCGCCCGCCCAGCACAGGACCCCGCGCCCTGGTGGCCGACAGGCCCGGGGAAGCGGCCCGGGCCCCCGCCTCCGGCCCCGGCCGTGGCGGAACGGCGGAGGGTGGGGCTTTTAACGGAGGGAGCTGTGGAGAGACACACGGGCGGACCGGTGGCGGCGGCGCCGGGGCTGGGCGCAGGTGGGGGCGGCCGGGTGCAGGCCGAGGGGCTGGCTCGCGGGCCGCACGGCCGGCACCCGGGCCCGCGGCGGAGTCTGGGTCCGGGCCAGCCACCCCCGGAGCGTCGGGGGTGCCGCTGCCTTCCAGGGCCGCCTTCTGGCCGCATGGAGCGCCCCCTCTGGCGGGCTCTGGTGGGAGGGGCCGGAGGAGGTGGGGCCTGCAGCGGTGCCCGGCGGGGGCCGGAGCTGGTGGCCACCGCCGCGGGCGACTAAAGGAGAAGGCGGGGCCGCAGCGGGAGGCAAAAAGCCTACAGCACCCGGTATTCCCAGGCGGTCTCCCATCCAAGTACTAACCAGGCCCGACCCTGCTTAGCTTCCGAGATCAGACGAGATCGGGCGCGTTCAGGGTGGTATGGCCGTAGATGGGGGCGTAGGCCGCGGGCTGCCACTTGAGGCCCAGCTTCGCTGGCGCTTGCGCCTTACCGCCAGCCCGGCGGCCGGCCCTCTCCGTCAGGGCCCGACCGCCCGCCCAGGCAGGCGACAGGAGGTTTCGGGGACCCGGGGGTGGCGGAGTGGTGGCCGACCTCGCAGCCCAGGGCGGGCGGCACCCTCCAGGCCCGTGGGCGATTGGCGCCCCGCCCCCGATCCCGCTCGACGCTCACAGGGACTGGGCCCCGGAGGCTTCAGGGCCCGGGGGCCCGCGGTCCCCTGGGCACCCCCCCCCCCACCCTGCCCGCACACGCGGAGCTGGCCGCAGCCCAGCCGTGGCCGGGCCGGCCGGCCCTCCTGCCCGGCAGCAGCTGGCCCGAGGCCGCTGGGAGCCACCGTTGAGTCGGCACGGCCCCTCAGCCCCAGCAAGGCCACCCTTGCCCCCACGCCGCCCGCCCAGCACAGGACCCCGCGCCCTGGTGGCCGACAGGCCCGGGGAAGCGGCCCGGGCCCCCGCCTCCGGCCCCGGCCGTGGCGGAACGGCGGAGGGTGGGGCTTTTAACGGAGGGAGCTGTGGAGAGACACACGGGCGGACCGGTGGCGGCGGCGCCGGAGCTGGGCGCAGGTGGGGGCGGCCGGGTGCAGGCCGAGGGGCTGGCTCGCGGGCCGCACGGCCGGCACCCGGGCCCGCGGCGGAGTCTGGGTCCGGGCCAGCCACCCCCGGAGCGTCGGGGGTGCCGCTGCCTTCCAGGGCCGCCTTCTGGCCGCATGGAGCGCCCCCTCTGGCGGGCTCTGGTGGGAGGGGCCGGAGGAGGTGGGGCCTGCAGCGGTGCCCGGCGGGGGCCGGAGCTGGTGGCCACCGCCGCGGGCGACTAAAGGAGAAGGCGGGGCCGCAGCGGGAGGCAAAATGCCTACAGCACCCGGTATTCCCAGGCGGTCTCCCATCCAAGTACTAACCAGGCCCGACCCTGCTTAGCTTCCGAGATCAGACGAGATCGGGCGCGTTCAGGGTGGTATGGCCGTAGACGGGGGCGTAGGCCGCGGGCTGCCACTTGAGGCCCAGCTTCGCTGGCGCTTGCGCCTTACCGCCAGCCCGGCGGCCGGCCCTCTCCGTCAGGGCCCGACCGCCCGCCCAGGCAGGCGACAGGAGGTTTCGGGGACCCGGGGGTGGCGGAGTGGTGGCCGACCTCGCAGCCCAGGGCGGGCGGCACCCTCCAGGCCCGTGGGCGATTGGCGCCCCGCCCCCGATCCCGCTCGACGCTCACAAGGACTGGGCCCCGGAGGCTTCAGGGCCCGGGGGCCCGCGGTCCCCTGGGCACCCCCCCCCCACCCTGCCCGCACACGCGGAGCTGGCCGCAGCCCAGCCGTGGCCGGGCCGGCCGGCCCTCCTGCCCGGCAGCAGCTGGCCCGAGGCCGCTGGGAGCCACCGTTGAGTCGGCACGGCCCCTCAGCCCCAGCAAGGCCACCCTTGCCCCCACGCCGCCCGCCCAGCACAGGACCCCGCGCCCTGGTGGCCGACAGGCCCGGGGAAGCGGCCCGGGCCCCCGCCTCCGGCCCCGGCCGTGGCGGAACGGCGGAGGGTGGGGCTTTTAACGGAGGGAGCTGTGGAGAGACACACGGGCGGACCGGTGGCGGCGGCGCCGGGGCTGGGCGCAGGTGGGGGCGGCCGGGTGCAGGCCGAGGGGCTGGCTCGCGGGCCGCACGGCCGGCACCCGGGCCCGCGGCGGAGTCTGGGTCCGGGCCAGCCACCCCCGGAGCGTCGGGGGTGCCGCTGCCTTCCAGGGCCGCCTTCTGGCCGCATGGAGCGCCCCCTCTGGCGGGCTCTGGTGGGAGGGGCCGGAGGAGGTGGGGCCTGCAGCGGTGCCCGGCGGGGGCCGGAGCTGGTGGCCACCGCCGCGGGCGACTAAAGGAGAAGGCGGGGCCGCAGCGGGAGGCAAAAAGCCTACAGCACCCGGTATTCCCAGGCGGTCTCCCATCCAAGTACTAACCAGGCCCGACCCTGCTTAGCTTCCGAGATCAGACGAGATCGGGCGCGTTCAGGGTGGTATGGCCGTAGACGGGGGCGTAGGCCGCGGGCTGCCACTTGAGGCCCAGCTTCGCTGGCGCTTGCGCCTTACCGCCAGCCCGGCGGCCGGCCCTCTCCGTCAGGGCCCGACCGCCCGCCCAGGCAGGCGACAGGAGGTTTCGGGGACCCGGGGGTGGCGGAGTGGTGGCCGACCTCGCAGCCCAGGGCGGGCGGCACCCTCCAGGCCCGTGGGCGATTGGCGCCCCGCCCCCGATCCCGCTCGACGCTCACAGGGACTGGGCCCCGGAGGCTTCAGGGCCCGGGGGCCCGCGGTCCCCTGGGCACCCCCCCCCCACCCTGCCCGCACACGCGGAGCTGGCCGCAGCCCAGCCGTGGCCGGGCCGGCCGGCCCTCCTGCCCGGCAGCAGCTGGCCCGAGGCCGCTGGGAGCCACCGTTGAGTCGGCACGGCCCCTCAGCCCCAGCAAGGCCACCCTTGCCCCCACGCCGCCCGCCCAGCACAGGACCCCGCGCCCTGGTGGCCGACAGGCCCGGGGAAGCGGCCCGGGCCCCCGCCTCCGGCCCCGGCCGTGGCGGAACGGCGGAGGGTGGGGCTTTTAACGGAGGGAGCTGTGGAGAGACACACGGGCGGACCGGTGGCGGCGGCGCCGGGGCTGGGCGCAGGTGGGGGCGGCCGGGTGCAGGCCGAGGGGCTGGCTCGCGGGCCGCACGGCCGGCACCCGGGCCCGCGGCGGAGTCTGGGTCCGGGCCAGCCACCCCCGGAGCGTCGGGGGTGCCGCTGCCTTCCAGGGCCGCCTTCTGGCCGCATGGAGCGCCCCCTCTGGCGGGCTCTGGTGGGAGGGGCCGGAGGAGGTGGGGCCTGCAGCGGTGCCCGGCGGGGGCCGGAGCTGGTGGCCACCGCCGCGGGCGACTAAAGGAGAAGGCGGGGCCGCAGCGGGAGGCAAAAAGCCTACAGCACCCGGTATTCCCAGGCGGTCTCCCATCCAAGTACTAACCAGGCCCGACCCTGCTTAGCTTCCGAGATCAGACGAGATCGGGCGCGTTCAGGGTGGTATGGCCGTAGACGGGGGCGTAGGCCGCTGGCTGCCACTTGAGGCCCAGCTTCGCTGGCGCTTGCGCCTTACCGCCAGCCCGGCGGCCGGCCCTCTCCGTCAGGGCCCGACCGCCCGCCCAGGCAGGCGACAGGAGGTTTCGGGGACCCGGGGGTGGCGGAGTGGTGGCCGACCTCGCAGCCCAGGGCGGGCGGCACCCTCCAGGCCCGTGGGCGATTGGCGCCCCGCCCCCGATCCCGCTCGACGCTCACAGGGACTGGGCCCCGGAGGCTTCAGGGCCCGGGGGCCCGCGGTCCCCTGGGCACCCCCCCCCCACCCTGCCCGCACACGCGGAGCTGGCCGCAGCCCAGCCGTGGCCGGGCCGGCCGGCCCTCCTGCCCGGCAGCAGCTGGCCCGAGGCCGCTGGGAGCCACCGTTGAGTCGGCACGGCCCCTCAGCCCCAGCAAGGCCACCCTTGCCCCCACGCCGCCCGCCCAGCACAGGACCCCGCGCCCTGGTGGCCGACAGGCCCGGGGAAGGGGCCCGGGCCCCCGCCTCCGGCCCCGGCCGTGGCGGAACGGCGGAGGGTGGGGCTTTTAACGGAGGGAGCTGTGGAGAGACACACGGGCGGACCGGTGGCGGCGGCGCCGGGGCTGGGCGCAGGTGGGGGCGGCCGGGTGCAGGCCGAGGGGCTGGCTCGCGGGCCGCACGGCCGGCACCCGGGCCCGCGGCGGAGTCTGGGTCCGGGCCAGCCACCCCCGGAGCGTCGGGGGTGCCGCTGCCTTCCAGGGCCGCCTTCTGGCCGCATGGAGCGCCCCCTCTGGCGGGCTCTGGTGGGAGGGGCCGGAGGAGGTGGGGCCTGCAGCGGTGCCCGGCGGGGGCCGGAGCTGGTGGCCACCGCCGCGGGCGACTAAAGGAGAAGGCGGGGCCGCAGCGGGAGGCAAAAAGCCTACAGCACCCGGTATTCCCAGGCGGTCTCCCATCCAAGTACTAACCAGGCCCGACCCTGCTTAGCTTCCGAGATCAGACGAGATCGGGCGCGTTCAGGGTGGTATGGCCGTAGACGGGGACGTAGGCCGCGGGCTGCCACTTGAGGCCCAGCTTCGCTGGCGCTTGCGCCTTACCGCCAGCCCGGCGGCCGGCCCTCTCCGTCAGGGCCCGACCGCCCGCCCAGGCAGGCGACAGGAGGTTTCGGGGACCCGGGGGTGGCGGAGTGGTGGCCGACCTCGCAGCCCAGGGCGGGCGGCACCCTCCAGGCCCGTGGGCGATTGGCGCCCCGCCCCCGATCCCGCTCGACGCTCACAGGGACTGGGCCCCGGAGGCTTCAGGGCCCGGGGGCCCGCGGTCCCCTGGGCACCCCCCCCCCCACCCTGCCCGCACACGCGGAGCTGGCCGCAGCCCAGCCGTGGCCGGGCCGGCCGGCCCTCCTGCCCGGCAGCAGCTGGCCCGAGGCCGCTGGGAGCCACCGTTGAGTCGGCACGGCCCCTCAGCCCCAGCAAGGCCACCCTTGCCCCCACGCCGCCCGCCCAGCACAGGACCCCGCGCCCTGGTGGCCGACAGGCCCGGGGAAGCGGCCCGGGCCCCCGCCTCCGGCCCCGGCCGTGGCGGAACGGCGGAGGGTGGGGCTTTTAACGGAGGGAGCTGTGGAGAGACACACGGGCGGACCGGTGGCGGCGGCGCCGGGGCTGGGCGCAGGTGGGGGCGGCCGGGTGCAGGCCGAGGGGCTGGCTCGCGGGCCGCACGGCCGGCACCCGGGCCCGCGGCGGAGTCTGGGTCCGGGCCAGCCACCCCCGGAGCGTCGGGGGTGCCGCTGCCTTCCAGGGCCGCCTTCTGGCCGCATGGAGCGCCCCCTCTGGCGGGCTCTGGTGGGAGGGGCCGGAGGAGGTGGGGCCTGCAGCGGTGCCCGGCGGGGGCCGGAGCTGGTGGCCACCGCCGCGGGCGACTAAAGGAGAAGGCGGGGCCGCAGCGGGAGGCAAAAAGCCTACAGCACCCGGTATTCCCAGGCGGTCTCCCATCCAAGTACTAACCAGGCCCGACCCTGCTTAGCTTCCGAGATCAGACGAGATCGGGCGCGTTCAGGGTGGTATGGCCGTAGACGGGGGCGTAGGCCGCGGGCTGCCACTTGAGGCCCAGCTTCGCTGGCGCTTGCGCCTTACCGCCAGCCCGGCGGCCGGCCCTCTCCGTCAGGGCCCGACCGCCCGCCCAGGCAGGCGACAGGAGGTTTCGGGGACCCGGGGGTGGCGGAGTGGTGGCCGACCTCGCAGCCCAGGGCGGGCGGCACCCTCCAGGCCCGTGGGCGATTGGCGCCCCGCCCCCGATCCCGCTCGACGCTCACAGGGACTGGGCCCCGGAGGCTTCAGGGCCCGGGGGCCCGCGGTCCCCTGGGCACCCCCCCCCCCACCCTGCCCGCACACGCGGAGCTGGCCGCAGCCCAGCCGTGGCCGGGCCGGCCGGCCCTCCTGCCCGGCAGCAGCTGGCCCGAGGCCGCTGGGAGCCACCGTTGAGTCGGCACGGCCCCTCAGCCCCAGCAAGGCCACCCTTGCCTCCACGCCGCCCGCCCAGCACAGGACCCCGCGCCCTGGTGGCCGACAGGCCCGGGGAAGCGGCCCGGGCCCCCGCCTCCGGCCCCGGCCGTGGCGGAACGGCGGAGGGTGGGGCTTTTAACGGAGGGAGCTGTGGAGAGACACACGGGCGGACCGGTGGCGGCGGCGCCGGGGCTGGGCGCAGGTGGGGGCGGCCGGGTGCAGGCCGAGGGGCTGGCTCGCGGGCCGCACGGCCGGCACCCGGGCCCGCGGCGGAGTCTGGGTCCGGGCCAGCCACCCCCGGAGCGTCGGGGGTGCCGCTGCCTTCCAGGGCCGCCTTCTGGCCGCATGGAGCGCCCCCTCTGGCGGGCTCTGGTGGGAGGGGCCGGAGGAGGTGGGGCCTGCAGCGGTGCCCGGCGGGGGCCGGAGCTGGTGGCCACCGCCGCGGGCGACTAAAGGAGAAGGCGGGGCCGCAGCGGGAGGCAAAAAGCCTACAGCACCCGGTATTCCCAGGCGGTCTCCCATCCAAGTACTAACCAGGCCCGACCCTGCTTAGCTTCCGAGATCAGACGAGATCGGGCGCGTTCAGGGTGGTATGGCCGTAGACGGGGGCGTAGGCCGCGGGCTGCCACTTGAGGCCCAGCTTCGCTGGCGCTTGCGCCTTACCGCCAGCCCGGCGGCCGGCCCTCTCCGTCAGGGCCCGACCGCCCGCCCAGGCAGGCGACAGGAGGTTTCGGGGACCCGGGGGTGGCGGAGTGGTGGCCGACCTCGCAGCCCAGGGCGGGCGGCACCCTCCAGGCCCGTGGGCGATTGGCGCCCCGCCCCCGATCCCGCTCGACGCTCACAGGGACTGGGCCCCGGAGGCTTCAGGGCCCGGGGGCCCGCGGTCCCCTGGGCACCCCCCCCCCCACCCTGCCCGCACACGCGGAGCTGGCCGCAGCCCAGCCGTGGCCGGGCCGGCCGGCCCTCCTGCCCGGCAGCAGCTGGCCCGAGGCCACTGGGAGCCACCGTTGAGTCGGCACGGCCCCTCAGCCCCAGCAAGGCCACCCTTGCCCCCACGCCGCCCGCCCAGCACAGGACCCCGCGCCCTGGTGGCCGACAGGCCCGGGGAAGCGGCCCGGGCCCCCGCCTCCGGCCCCGGCCGTGGCGGAACGGCGGAGGGTGGGGCTTTTAACGGAGGGAGCTGTGGAGAGACACACGGGCGGACCGGTGGCGGCGGCGCCGGAGCTGGGCGCAGGTGGGGGCGGCCGGGTGCAGGCCGAGGGGCTGGCTCGCGGGCCGCACGGCCGGCACCCGGGCCCGCGGCGGAGTCTGGGTCCGGGCCAGCCACCCCCGGAGCGTCGGGGGTGCCGCTGCCTTCCAGGGCCGCCTTCTGGCCGCATGGAGCGCCCCCTCTGGCGGGCTCTGGTGGGAGGGGCCGGAGGAGGTGGGGCCTGCAGCGGTGCCCGGCGGGGGCCGGAGCTGGTGGCCACCGCCGCGGGCGACTAAAGGAGAAGGCGGGGCCGCAGCGGGAGGCAAAAAGCCTACAGCACCCGGTATTCCCAGGCGGTCTCCCATCCAAGTACTAACCAGGCCCGACCCTGCTTAGCTTCCGAGATCAGACGAGATCGGGCGCGTTCAGGGTGGTATGGCCGTAGACGGGGACGTAGGCCGCGGGCTGCCACTTGAGGCCCAGCTTCGCTGGCGCTTGCGCCTTACCGCCAGCCCGGCGGCCGGCCCTCTCCGTCAGGGCCCGACCGCCCGCCCAGGCAGGCGACAGGAGGTTTCGGGGACCCGGGGGTGGCGGAGTGGTGGCCGACCTCGCAGCCCAGGGCGGGCGGCACCCTCCAGGCCCGTGGGCGATTGGCGCCCCGCCCCCGATCCCGCTCGACGCTCACAGGGACTGGGCCCCGGAGGCTTCAGGGCCCGGGGGCCCGCGGTCCCCTGGGCACCCCCCCCCCCACCCTGCCCGCACACGCGGAGCTGGCCGCAGCCCAGCCGTGGCCGGGCCGGCCGGCCCTCCTGCCCGGCAGCAGCTGGCCCGAGGCCGCTGGGAGCCACCGTTGAGTCGGCACGGCCCCTCAGCCCCAGCAAGGCCACCCTTGCCCCCACGCCGCCCGCCCAGCACAGGACCCCGCGCCCTGGTGGCCGACAGGCCCGGGGAAGCGGCCCGGGCCCCCGCCTCCGGCCCCGGCCGTGGCGGAACGGCGGAGGGTGGGGCTTTTAACGGAGGGAGCTGTGGAGAGACACACGGGCGGACCGGTGGCGGCGGCGCCGGGGCTGGGCGCAGGTGGGGGCGGCCGGGTGCAGGCCGAGGGGCTGGCTCGCGGGCCGCACGGCCGGCACCCGGGCCCGCGGCGGAGTCTGGGTCCGGGCCAGCCACCCCCGGAGCGTCGGGGGTGCCGCTGCCTTCCAGGGCCGCCTTCTGGCCGCATGGAGCGCCCCCTCTGGCGGGCTCTGGTGGGAGGGGCCGGAGGAGGTGGGGCCTGCAGCGGTGCCCGGCGGGGGCCGGAGCTGGTGGCCACCGCCGCGGGCGACTAAAGGAGAAGGCGGGGCCGCAGCGGGAGGCAAAAAGCCTACAGCACCCGGTATTCCCAGGCGGTCTCCCATCCAAGTACTAACCAGGCCCGACCCTGCTTAGCTTCCGAGATCAGACGAGATCGGGCGCGTTCAGGGTGGTATGGCCGTAGACGGGGACGTAGGCCGCGGGCTGCCACTTGAGGCCCAGCTTCGCTGGCGCTTGCGCCTTACCGCCAGCCCGGCGGCCGGCCCTCTCCGTCAGGGCCCGACCGCCCGCCCAGGCAGGCGACAGGAGGTTTCGGGGACCCGGGGGTGGCGGAGTGGTGGCCGACCTCGCAGCCCAGGGCGGGCGGCACCCTCCAGGCCCGTGGGCGATTGGCGCCCCGCCCCCGATCCCGCTCGACGCTCACAGGGACTGGGCCCCGGAGGCTTCAGGGCCCGGGGGCCCGCGGTCCCCTGGGCACCCCCCCCCCCACCCTGCCCGCACACGCGGAGCTGGCCGCAGCCCAGCCGTGGCCGGGCCGGCCGGCCCTCCTGCCCGGCAGCAGCTGGCCCGAGGCCACTGGGAGCCACCGTTGAGTCGGCACGGCCCCTCAGCCCCAGCAAGGCCACCCTTGCCCCCACGCCGCCCGCCCAGCACAGGACCCCGCGCCCTGGTGGCCGACAGGCCCGGGGAAGCGGCCCGGGCCCCCGCCTCCGGCCCCGGCCGTGGCGGAACGGCGGAGGGTGGGGCTTTTAACGGAGGGAGCTGTGGAGAGACACACGGGCGGACCGGTGGCGGCGGCGCCGGGGCTGGGCGCAGGTGGGGGCGGCCGGGTGCAGGCCGAGGGGCTGGCTCGCGGGCCGCACGGCCGGCACCCGGGCCCGCGGCGGAGTCTGGGTCCGGGCCAGCCACCCCCGGAGCGTCGGGGGTGCCGCTGCCTTCCAGGGCCGCCTTCTGGCCGCATGGAGCGCCCCCTCTGGCGGGCTCTGGTGGGAGGGGCCGGAGGAGGTGGGGCCTGCAGCGGTGCCCGGCGGGGGCCGGAGCTGGTGGCCACCGCCGCGGGCGACTAAAGGAGAAGGCGGGGCCGCAGCGGGAGGCAAAAAGCCTACAGCACCCGGTATTCCCAGGCGGTCTCCCATCCAAGTACTAACCAGGCCCGACCCTGCTTAGCTTCCGAGATCAGACGAGATCGGGCGCGTTCAGGGTGGTATGGCTGTAGACGGGGGCGTAGGCCGCGGGCTGCCACTTGAGGCCCAGCTTCGCTGGCGCTTGCGCCTTACCGCCAGCCCGGCGGCCGGCCCTCTCCGTCAGGGCCCGACCGCCCGCCCAGGCAGGCGACAGGAGGTTTCGGGGACCCGGGGGTGGCGGAGTGGTGGCCGACCTCGCAGCCCAGGGCGGGCGGCACCCTCCAGGCCCGTGGGCGATTGGCGCCCCGCCCCCGATCCCGCTCGACGCTCACAGGGACTGGGCCCCGGAGGCTTCAGGGCCCGGGGGCCCGCGGTCCCCTGGGCACCCCCCCCCCCCACCCTGCGCGCACACGCGGAGCTGGCCGCAGCCCAGCCGTGGCCGGGCCGGCCGGCCCTCCTGCCCGGCAGCAGCTGGCCCGAGGCCGCTGGGAGCCACCGTTGAGTCGGCACGGCCCCTCAGCCCCAGCAAGGCCACCCTTGCCCCCACGCCGCCCGCCCAGCACAGGACCCCGCGCCCTGGTGGCCGACAGGCCCGGGGAAGCGGCCCGGGCCCCCGCCTCCGGCCCCGGCCGTGGCGGAACGGCGGAGGGTGGGGCTTTTAACGGAGGGAGCTGTGGAGAGACACACGGGCGGACCGGTGGCGGCGGCGCCGGGGCTGGGCGCAGGTGGGGGCGGCCGGGTGCAGGCCGAGGGGCTGGCTCGCGGGCCGCACGGCCGGCACCCGGGCCCGCGGCGGAGTCTGGGTCCGGGCCAGCCACCCCCGGAGCGTCGGGGGTACCC